>NW_020954844.1:7206629-7255763 GCF_900497805.2 Vombatus ursinus
GAGAGAGAGAGAGAGAGAGAGAGAGAGAGAGAGAGAGAGAGAGATCATAAATTTCTTCATTTCTTACAGCACAGCAGTACTCTACCACATTCCTATACTGCAACTCATTCAACCATTTATCAATTTATGAATATCTGCTTAGTTACAGGTATTTACCATGCCAGAGAGAGAGAGAGAGAGAGAGAGAGAGAATTTTCAGGTTTATAAATTGCTTTCCATTCATGATCTCATATGATCAAGATAAACCTTTGGAGGTCATACTATAGGAATTATTCTTCCTATTTTAAAAATAAATAACCAGGACCATTGCAACTTAAATGACTTGTCCATGGCCACACCATGAGACCATTATTCAGGGGACAATATTCAAGCCTAAGCATCACTGATTCCATCTTCAGTGCTACTCTTCCTTTGGTACCATACTGTCTGTCAAAGATGTTATCTTCACCTACATAATGCACAGTCCCAGTGAATTCATCAGCCATGGTACTTTTCTGCCCAAAGACCCACTGCCCTGCACAGATGTTTGGAGAGGTTGTGGAGATGGCTATAAACCAAGTAAGGCCTAACAGTCTCAGGAAGTCCATGATGTTTCCATTTCTATGATGGTCCTAAATCTGAGAGTTCTCATCAGTAAACAAACAGCTTCCAAGAGCTGCCAAGACAAAGATGCAGTGTCCAATGTGAAATTAAGAGTTCTCCAGTATCGCACCTACAGGGCCTTAAATCACAGAAGCTTCTGAGCTGGTCCAGGGCTCCTGGCAGCCTTCCAGTGTTCTAATGCAGGCCAGGCTGTTTCACTGCTCACCAAATTATATTATTAACCTTGGAAGAAAATTCCAGACCCACTTACAAGTCTTATTTTGATCATCAATATGAACTAGTGAGGGAAAACAAACAGTCTCTTTCCCCTGGACACTAACTCCTCATTTGCCCCTGATAATCACTTGCATTTTCATACATGTATGCTCTGTGTGCACCTCCATGAGTGCAGAGCACATATCTCATTAACTTAAGTATATACTCCAAAACTGAAAACAGCCTCAGTAATTGTCCTTTGACCAGGTCCAAATGAAGGATGAGTAGCATCTCAGCATTCTTTTCTCAAGTGCTGCAGAGTCATAAAATCATTGACTAATAGAACTGAAAGGGGTATTAGAAATTAGCCAATCCTGATTCAACCCCCTCATTTTCCTAATGAAGGAGGTACAGCCCAGTGAGGAAAAGTGGAGTACTACTGAAATCTGAGTCAGGAAGAGCATCTTTCAAAGCTTGCCCCTAATTCTTACTAGTCATGGGACCTTGAACCTTTTTAGCTTCTCTAAGCCTCATTCCACATCTGTAAAATGGAAGAATTAGACTAGATATCCTCTAAAAGTGTTTCGAGATCTAGATTCAAAAGACCAAACATGAATTACATCACTTAGCCAGTTAGTGGTAACCAAAGACCAGAAACTGGGGCTGGCAGCTAATCTAATTAAAAATCTGATTTCTCCTCGAACAATGTCACTCAATTACTCTTATAATGCCATAGTCTGGTTTAGTCACTGTTTTTTTTTTACCCTTTTCTTCATCACATTCCCAAAAGTAGAGCAGCCATTGACCTTGGCCAGCCATTGGAATACTCTAAGTATATAAGCAAAGCTGCAGGAATGAATAGCAGTCATCTTACCTTGATGCTGCCTATGAATTACTGCAGACTGGTAGGGATGTTGCTTAATATGTATCCTTGGCAAAGCAGATAGATGGAGCTGCTGGCTTAGGGCAGTTCAGCTGTGTGCCCAATCTATGTTTCTCTCTTAAGGGTATAACTGAAGAAATTATTATTTTTTAATCAGAATCACAAAACTCTCAGAAGGAACCTTAGGGGGCATCTGTTCCAACCCAGACCTGTGTAAGAATCCTTTTACAAGATCTTTTGTGGTCATCCCACCCCCGTTTTTACTTGGAAATCTCTAGTAATGAGGAACCCACCACCAACTTCAGAAATAGCCTGTTTTTCTTTTGTTAGAAGGGTTTTTTTCTTACAAAATGGAATCTATCTCCTAACAACTTCCATCCTTAGCTCCTAGGCCTGATATCTGGGATACAATGGAATAAGCCTAAAATGTTTCCCCATGAAATACTTTCAAACACTTAAATAGAGTTATAATGACTTATAATGACACCCAGTCTTTTTTTCTAGCCTTTGCTTCTCTAGAATAAATATCCCTAGTTCCATTAACCATTCACTGTATAGAATAAATTCAAGGTCTTTTAGTATCCTCATCATCTGTTGTGGGCCAGGATATCATTGGAACTGGAAGGGTATGAGTTAACACTCCATATTCTTGCAATATCATCTGGGACTCTTTTAAGCAAGGAAGTTGAGTTACAGATATTGGATATAGTCCAATTTGTTAATAAATGATACGGAAAAAAAGAGGTTTGCACATGGGATAAGGCCATTCCTATCTCTTGTAAGAAGTGGTATGGAAGGCAATTTCAAGGACATTTAAGACCAGAAAAGTTGGTAGGCTATTAATGTTTCAAGAGTGAGAGATAAGAAATGGAAGCCCATATATTGAACTGATAGCCATGAAATATTTTCTAAACCTAGAGGAAAGCCTCCAATGGATTGAGTAGATCCTTTTTCAAGCTGTCTAGCCTTAAGTGTATTGTTGACTTAATTTTTAGATTTCATTTTTAAAATTTAATTTACTTTTTAAAAATTATTTAGTTTTATTCTTTACTATCATGAGATTATAACTTCAAGGAAAGATGATTTGATCATAGCATGCCCCTATTCAAAAAACTTCAACAGCTCTCCATGCTCCCCAGTAAAAATTCCAAATTCCTTAGGTTAACATTCAAAGCTCTTCATGATCTGACTCTGATCCATCTATCTGTTGATTGATTAAAGGATTTCTGAAATTGGCTTTAGCTGAATGCTGTTATTTGACTCCCCTCACAAAAAAAAACAAATTCTATAAAGATGGAAAACATAGATGAGTATCTCGTTTCTTGTAGATTTAGGTCTGGAGAGCAAAACAAGGCCTAAAGGATGTTGTGGAAAGGAGTACTGGCTATAAAGTCAGAGGAGCTGCATTTGAATCCTAATTCTGATGCTTATGACCTTGGTAACCTTGGGTAAATGCCATAAGCTCCCAGTTTCCTCATTTGTATAGAAAGAACATAAATGAATTCTAGATGGATGATGAGAGCTCTTCCAGCTCCAAATACATGTTCCTCTAATCCTATGGCATGGCAAGAAGTTAGATTTTAGCTCCAGATAAAGATAACATTCCTAATGAATTGAGATGATTGACAGTGGAAAAGCCTGCTTTAGGAGACCATGCACTCTGCATCATTTGAGGTGTTCTGGCTGCGAATTTCTGACCATTTCCAGAGGATGTCAGAAATAGTATTTTGGTTCAAGTACAAGTTAAAATAGATGATAGCTGAGGTCCCAACTAACTGTGTATTCACATATGCTTTCAAGGAAATGAAGTGATTTGTCCAGGATCACACATCATGTTAGTACAAAGTAGAGACTAGAATTTAGGTTCTCTAAGTCCATAATACCTACCCCAAACAAAGCCTAAACATCCTTGCTTGATACTGCTTCCAGTATATTTGCTAAGCCCTCATCCACTGATTCTAGTGATAGAGATTAGAGGCAAGGGGATTCTTAAGGTCACTGGAGTGGTGTTATTTTTAGGACACTGCAGAAAATGGTACCAGGACGTAGCTTGGAACCTCAGCTTGAAGACTGAGTTTGAATTGTACGTCAGGAAATTTAGGTTCAAAATCCTGGTTCTGCCATTTAGTATCTATATGATCTTGATCAATTCAATTAATCAGGCCAGGTCTCAGTTTCCTTGCCTATAAGATGGGGTAGGGGTTAATACTATCTAGCCTTTGAAGTTCCCCTTTAGATCTATGATTTTACAATTGAAATTCAGGTCTCTGACTGCACCTACCTTAAGGCATAAAGAAAAGAAGGTACTTGTCCAAGGTCAAGGTCACACTCAGGAATTAATAGCAGAGCCAAGAATAAACACATGTGTCTTGGCACGTAAGTTCTATGCCTCAATATCCTCTAAGGTGTGTCCTAGCTCTAAATCTAACTACACTTAATCTACTACAGGGAAATGGAGGCCAGGAAAGGGTTTGCTGTACAAGATATTGCCTTGGTCCCTGGTGGCTGCTATGAGAGATAAATTCATGGAAAATGGGAGAGCCATGAAGGTCTGGAAAGCAGACAGTCTATGTATAAAAAGAGCAAGGGTTTTCTAGTTGCTGGATCATAGATTTAATGTTGCAAGTGACCTCAGAAGTCATCTGGTCTAAGTCCCTTTCTACAGCTAAGGAAATTGAGGCCCAGAGAAGGGAAAAAACTTGCCTAAGATCATCTAGGTTGTCTTTGACAAAACCAGAATTTGAACCCATCTTCTTCCTCCAAATCCATAGCACTTTGCATTATACCACACAACCTTCCTTTGTAGTCCATTCCAGAAAGATTAATATCAGACCAAGGCAGGTTGTTGGTCATTTTTGAAGAATCAAGTTGCAATGTGAAGTTACTAAGGCAGATAGTGCAGTGAACCTCAGAGTGGTCAGGATGAGGTGATACTTCTGGATCTCAGTGAAAATACACTTGGGTTCCATGGCTGTGACTCCAAATGTTGAGATCAGTTCCAGTGATATACACAGCCAAACAACAACTGTTAATTTCCTCTCAATGGAGAGGTGTATAGGAATACAAGAAGGACTTATAAAAATATCAGATGTTTCTAATGGCATTTGCTGACACATGGAGTAGCTTCCATTATAGGTAAAACAAGGACCATAACCATATTGGTTCACTGGTTCCAGAAAAGTGACCCTTGACAACCCAAGGGGTATTTCCAATGTAGACAAAAAATTCGAGGAATTTGATGTTGTTTAGTCATGTCTGATTTTCATGACCCCATTTTGGGGTTTTCTTGGTAAAGATGTTGGAGTAATTTGCTATTTCCTTCTTCAACTCATTTTACAGATGAGGAAGTGAGGCAAACAGGGTTAAAGGACTTGGCCAAGGTCACACAGCTAGTAAGTGTTTGAGGCAAGGTTTGAATTCATGAAGATGAGTCTTCCTAATTCCAAGCCTACTGCTCTATCCACTGTACCACCTAGCTAGCCAAAGAATTTGATAATAGCTAATATTTACATATACTTTAAGTTTGGCAAAGCAATATACAATATTATGAAGCATGTGAAGACATACTGGGCAGAATAGACAGATGAGAAAAATTTGTTCCAGTGACAGTGAAGGTGGCTGAAGCAACCTCTGTGGTATTAAGGAATGCTTAAAGCTTGGTCAGACCTTGAAGACACCAAGGTCATCCACTGCCTCCTGGGCCGTTGACTTTGATGACTCTGAAAGAGAGAATGAGACTGATGATTTTGTGTAACTCTGCCTCACTTAAATCCAATTCACTCAAAAATCAAAATATCACCCAAAGAATGAACAACTGTATCCATATCTATCTATCTATTCAAGTATACAACAATAAACAGACTGCCTGATTGGTAGAAGGGGTCTTCTTTTTTCCTTATCTCAATCACCTGATCTATCACCATTAGATTGTTTCTTGGGGGCCATGTCAAAATTCTCATGTATGTATCAATGGAGCTGCTAAGAAAAGTTTTTTACAAAGTTCAAAAATCAGCTAGAGAGATGTACAGCAAAAGACAGTGGTTTTGTTGAATTTGAATAATTAACCTTTCAAAACTTTTTTATTACATATATATATATATAGTACATACACTTCTGAGGTTAAACTTAAAACTGATCTAAGACTTTTGGGACCCCATGTGTATGTGCATATGCATAAATGTAAATAAAACCATGTATGTGCGTGTGTTTGCTTGTGGCTACCATTAGACATAAATAGGCATATATATGTAGAATTACTCTATGTGTATGTCTATTTATCAGTTCTTTCTCTGGATGCAGATAATGTATTTCTTCATATGCCTTTACAAGGTAATTTGGCTATTTATAATATATAAATAACTTATTCACCCAACATCACAATATTTATGATATTAATGATGGTCTATGCCTCCTTTCTTCCCTCCTATGACCACTATCCATGTGTTTCCCACAGGTGGTTTTTAGAGCTACCACACCTCTACATATCCATCTGGAACCTTGCCTTAGTAGAGAACTAGCATGAGAATAGTTGATGCCTAGAGTGCTGGCCATGTACCAGTCTTTCCTTGGCATCAGGCAATTCCATCATTAATAGACTCTCCCCCCAGGGACCCAAGGCTCTGGTTGCTCTCCTGATTCCTTGTCTGGAAGAAGACTGATAAACTCAGCCCTGATGTAGTAGGGACTGAATGAGTTCCAAGAACATATTATCCCTTTCAGGATGTTTTACATAGAAAAGAAGATGTCAGGGAGGGCAATATTTAATCCATAGCAATAAACCTCTAATAATGCAATTCAGGATTCTATGACAGCTTGGTGGGGAGTTCCTCAAATCACATCTTACTTTGCTTGAATCTCTATTCCCTTCCAGTTTTATTCTCTAAACCCAACAGGGATCCTAGGGGTCATCTCATCTAGCTTTCCCATTATACAGATAAGGAAACTGAGCTCAGCAACATTGAGAGACTTACCCAAGGTCGTACAGGTTGTAAGTGGCAGCTAGGAGATTTGAACTGGGTTCCCAATATTTGGAAGAGTGTAGAGAAAAAGTAATAACAATAACAAAGCTCTTATTTCCATCACGTCTTAAAGTTCACAAAGCATCCCTCTTTTTCCCCATGATTCCAGGACCAAATATAAAATCTTCTGTTTGATCTTTAAATTCCTTCCTAACTTGGCCACTTGGTACTTTTCCTGTGTGCTTCCACCATTCTCTCTACTCTGCAATCCAGTGACACTGGTCTCTTGATTACTTGAGAGTTTTCACAAGTGGCCCATAATTGAACTCAGGGTAGAAAAAGCAAGGGCTCTGAACTCAGTGGCCTAGAATTCCCTCCCTCCTCATCTCTGCCTCCTGGCTTCCCTAGCTTCCTTCAAATCTCCACTAAAATCTCTTTTTCTCTAATAAACCTTTCCTGATTATTCCTTAATACTAGTTCTTTCTTTTTGTTAATTATCTCCAATTTATCCTGTTGGTATCTTATTAATACATTGTTGATTGCATGTTGTCTCCCCTACTACAATGGGAGTTCCTTGAGGGCAAAAGATATTTTTGCCTTTCTTTGTATCCTCAATATTTAGCACAGTGCCTGGCACGTTATGGGAAGTTAGCAATTGCTAGTTGACTTGTTCATTGGACACTAGCCCCACAAGGCAGGTAACATAAATATTATCTGCCTCATTTCATAGAGAACTGAATATCAGAAAGTTCAAATGATTTATGTAGGGTCGTGCAGCTAAGATTTGAGCTGAGTAAGTAGTTTCATCATGGGGAAATTTTTCTCTAGGAACTGGGAATCCCTTGATATTATCTTAGGTGCTTAAAAGATTTCAAGACATACATCAGAACATACAGGACAGAGAGACAAGGCAGAAGGAAAGAATGGGAATGTGTCAGTTAATTGATACCTTCAAATTGTTGGTTCTATAGTGGTAAAAGGGTAAGAATCTGAGTCGTGTGAGACTCATGTTTGAATTCTTCTCCTACCACTTGCCGTCTCATGGTCATGATGATTACATAAGCAATAAGCCTTTCTTTAATTCTTAAGTTATTTATTCATTTTTTAACTTTTAAAAGAAATTGAGCTCCAAAATCTATCCCTCCTGTCTCCCCTTGACCCTTTGAGAAGGCAAGCAATATGATATTAATTATGTATATGAATTCACATAAAACATTTTTATATTAGCCATGTTTCAAAAAATTCAATAAGTATTTAAGCACCTACTGTGTGACAGGTGCTATGGTGGCCACTGGATGATACGTTTGTATCATGTAAATGGACCATCCTCAAGGCGTTTGTCCTCATCTGTGAAGTGGGAATAATAGTATGAAAAGCACGTACCTCTCAGGTTTGCTGCAAATATCAAAGGAGATAAATGTAGGAGTTTCCCTTTGCAAGTTTTAAAGGATGAGGACTAGATCTCTGACTTCATTGATATAGGGAACTCCAGGATAAGGAAAGTGACTTTGCCAAAGGAGATTAGCACTCTCTGTCTCTCCAATCTCAAGCCTTGGAGAGTTGAGCAGAAGAATGAGAAGTTGACTTATTCAGGATCACAGCCAGGATGTATTGGAGGCAACACATGAACCCAAGATTTTCCTGACTCAGGGACCAACTTTCTGTTTACCACTCAAAATTACAGCTCTATATAAACATCAGTTAGTAAGAAATTGATAAATGTTCTTTCTTTTTACCTACCTATCTATCTGTCTGTCTGTCTGTCTGTTTGTCTGTCAGTCATTAGGAAGTGTCAGTCCTGGTTATACCTCATGGCCCCATTTCAAAAATGTCCAAGTCACAATGGACAAGCTATTGACTTCTTATAGTCGCCGTCCAATGTTTAAAGAATCAATCCAACTTAGCATACCTATAAAAAGACAGGGGAAGTAAATATCTGGGAAGGGGGAAGTGGTGTGGTAAAGCATAAACAACACACTCGACTTGGAGTCAGAAGACCTATTTTCAAACTTTGCTTGTGCCATTTATAAGCTGTGTGATCTTAGGTAAATCACTTTACTTTCAGTCTCAATTTCCTTATCATTGAAATGGGCATGACAATACCCTAGTTCATAAGATTGCTGTGAGGAAAATGTCTTTTGAGCTTGATAAAAGCATCATGTAAATTGGAGTTATTACAGTGTACTGGCTAGAAAGATGGCCTCAAAGCTAGGAAGACCCCGGTCTGAGACCTGCCTCCAACACATCCTGGCTGGGTGACCCTGGGCAAAGCACTCCATCTCTCAGTACTCTAGGCAACTCTCTAAGATTATAAGTCATAGAGAAGCTACTGAACGACATTGGTAGAGGAACTTCCTCAGCCAGGAGTCCCATGTATCAGTGGTTTCCATTGATTGTGATGCCACAAATCCAGTATCTTTTCCTATTAATATTACTACTAATGAATTAAAGACATGCAGCAGGGTCCTAGAAATTATCAGTATTGGAAAAAATGAGAGGACAAGATAGATTAGATAGACAATAGAGAGATGGACAGATAGAAAATAGAAAGATGTTAGACAGATGGATGACAGGTGATAAATAGATAAATGATGATAAATGATACAGGGGTAGATAGATACAGATGATAAATAAAAAGACAGATTATAAATAGAAGATAGATGATAAATGAATAGATGATAGATTGTAAATAGATGATAGATACAGATAGATCTTAGATAGATAGATAGATAGATAGATAGATAGATAGATAGATAGATAGATAGATAGATAAAGAACACCATTGTGGAAGTGAAACAGGTGGGAAAGAGAGTCAGAATGGAAGTGAGCAACATAACTAAGGCTTCTGATCAATGGAGAAAAGACGCAAAGAAAAAAGACCACTTTTAAATTTTATTTATTTATTTTTAGTTTTCAACATTCATTTCCATAAGCTTTTGAATTTTAAATTTTCTCCCCCTGCCTCCCCTCCCTCCCCTCCCCCCTCCCTAAGAAGGCATGCTCTCTGATATAGGCTCTACGTATACATTCTTATCAAAGATATTTTCACTTTAAACATTTTGTAAAGAAGAATTAGAATAAATGGGATAAACCATGAGAAAGAAGAAACGAGAGACAGACAGACAGACAGACAGAATGAGCAAATAGTATGCTTTGATCTGCATTCAGACTCCATAGTTCTTTTTCTGGATGTGGATAGCATTTTCCATCATGAGTCTTTTGGAGTTGTCTTAGATCATTTTATTGCTAAGAAGAGCTAAGTCTATCAAAGTCAGTTATCACACAGTGTGGCTGTTACTGTGTACAATGTTCTCCTGGTTCTGTTCACTTCACTCAGCATCAGTTCATACAGTTGATTCTGTGACATCGGAGATAGTGGCACAGGACCGCTCAATTTGGTGTGCTCACATCAGAAAAAGTGCTGGGCTCTATGAGCAAAGCAGAATTGAAATAGCTCAAGAGAAATGCAAGATGCGCAAACTTAGAGAATCCACCCCAAAGGTTCACACGGATGATTTGTGCCTGACCTGTGGTACATCGGACACACTGAAACTTGACTCTAGCACAGTGGTGTCATTTTGGTTCTCTTCAAAAATGAAGAACAACAACAACAATGATGGGCATCCCCTCAGTTTCCAATTCTTTGCCACCACAAAAAGAGCTGCTATAAATATTTTTGTAAATGTGGGTCTTTTTTCCCATTTTTATGATCTCTTTGGTATATAGACCTAGAAGTGGTATTGCTGGGTATGCACATTTTTATAGCCCATTGGGCATAGTTCCAAATTGCTCTCCAGAATGGTTGGATCAGTTCACAACTCCACCAACAATGCATTAGTGTTCCAGTTTTCCCACATCTTCTTCAGCATTTATAATTTTCCAGTTTTGTCATTAGCCAATCTGATGAGAGTGATATGGTACCTAAGAGTTGTTTTGATTTGCATTTATTTAATCAATAATGATTTAGAGCATTTTTTCATATGATTATAGATAGCTTTAATGTCTTCATCTGAAAACTGCCTATTCATTTGATTGACCATTTATCAATTGAGGAATGACTTCTAGTCTTATTAATTTGATTCAGTTCTTTTTTTGTTTTGTTTTGTTTTTGGTTTTGTTTGTTTTTTGGCTAAGCAATGGGGTTAAGTGACTTGCCCAGGGTCACACAGCTAGTAAGTGTCAAGTGTCTGAGGTCAGATTTGAACTCAGGTTCTCCTGACTCCAAGGCTGGAGTTCTATCCACCGTGCCACCTAGCTGCCCCTAGTTTTTTGCTAAATAGTGATTTCTTATCCCAGAAGCTGCAGCCTTTGGATTTAGCAAATAGAAGATTAGTATAATAATAGATTATTGTGCTTTGCATACTTAACCTATTCCACTGATCCACCACTCTATTTCTTAACCAGTACCAAATAGTTTTGATGATTGCTTCTTTATAATACAATTTAAAATCTGGCATGGCTAGACCACCTTCCCTAGCATTTCTTTTCATTAATTCCCTTGATATTCTGGAACTTTTGTTCTTTCAGATTTTTATTTTTTATTATTATTTTTTCTAGCTCTATAAAATATTTTTGTTAGTTTGATTGGTATGGCACTGAATAAGTAAATTAATTTAGATAGAATTGTCATTTTACCCATAAACAACTGATGTTTTTCCAATTACTTAGATCTGACTTACTTTGTGTGGAAAGTGTTTTGTGATTGTGTTCATATAGTTCTTGGGTTTGTTTTGGCAGGTAGGCTCCCAAATATTTTATAATGTCTACATTAAGTTTAAATGGAATTTCTCTTTCTATCTCTTGTTGTTAGGCTTTGCTAGTAATATATAGAAATGCCAGTGATTTATGTGGGTTCATTTTATGTCCTGCAAATTTGCTAAAGTTGCTCATTATTTCAAGCAGTTTTTTACTTGATTCTTTAGGATTCTCTAAGTATATCATCATATCATCTGCAAAAAGTGATACCTTAGATTCTTCTTTGTCTATTCTGATTCCTTCAATTTCTTTTTCTTCTTTTATTGCTTCAGTTAACATGTCTAGTATCATGTTGAATAAAAGTGGTGATAATGGACATCCTTGTTTCACCCCTGATCTTACTGGAAATGGTTTTAGCTTGTCCCCCATTACATATTATGCCTGCTGATGGTTTTAAGTAGATGCTACTTATCATTTTTAGGAATATTCCATTTATTCCTATGCTCCCTAGTGTTTTTAGTAGGAAAAGGTGTTGTATTTTGTCAAAACTTTTTTCTGCATCTATTGAGATGATCATATGATTGCTGTTAGTTTTGTTGTTGATATGATCAATTACGCTGATAGTTTTCCTTCATGCCTGGTATAAATCCCACCTGGTCGTAGTGTATTATTCTCATGATAAGTGGCTGTAATCTTTTTTGCTAATATTTTATTTAAAATTTCTGCATCTATATTCATTAAGGAAATTGGTCTATAAATTTCTTTCTCTGTTTTTACTCTTCCTGGTTTAGGTATCAGTACCATATTTGTGTCATAAAAAGAATTTGGTAAGACTCTTTCTTCGCCTATTTTCCCAAATAGTCTACATAGTATTGGAATTGACTGTTCTTTAAATGTTTGAGAGAATTTGCTTGTAAATCCGTCTGGCCCTGGAGATTTTTATCTAGGGAGTTCATTGATGACTTGATCAATTTCTAGGACCACCTTTGAATACTGGGATTGAGCTCCTTGCATCACAGTGAGTCCTCCATCATTAGCCATGTTCAGGCAGAGGCTGGATGGTGAGATGGTAGAGATGTTGCACAAAGGAAACTTTGCATGGGCTATGAATATGAACTGAATGGAATGTTGTAAGGAACATTATACCAGGAGTTAGAAAAAAATGTGTTACTGTCCTGGCTCTTCCCTCTAGCAGCCATGTGGCTTCAGGCAATCACTTCCCCTCTGTGGGTCATAGTCATCTCATCTATAATCATAGCTAGTGTTTCCACAGTACTTTAAGGTTTGCAAAAAGCTTTACAGATATTAGTTCATTTATTCCCCATAACAAATCTGTGAGGTGGGTGTTATTTGTATCTCATTTTAAAGATGAAGAAACTGAGGTTGACAGAGGTTTTTTTGTGCTTTTCCCAAGGTCACATGACTAGTAAGAATCTGAGGAAGAATTCACACTCAGGTCTTCCTGACTTCATTTCGCAAGGTATCCTAAACATGAACCACCTAGTTATCCCCATAAAATGAGGGTGTTGGGTGAAATGACTTCTAAAACCCTTTCCATCTTTAACATTCAACACTTCTAAAGTCCCTTTGAACACTAAATTTCTATGAATATGGCCTTCAAATATCTAAGGTCAAAAGGGTGCTATTTCTACCCTGTAAGGGACATCTCCATTTTTTGGCTTCCTTCAACTGAACCTTGCCTTTAGTGTCCACTGGAGGCTTAAATTGGAGAATGTAAGCTCCTTGTGGACAGGAACTGATGTAATTTCTCTCTCATATCCAACCCAGTTGTTTGTCAAGTGCCAAAGGAGTTACATTGTAGTCATTCAGAGGAAAGAGATATCATTGGAGGTGGCACAGAATCAAAGAATTTGAGAGCTGGAAGGGACCCCAGAGACCCTATAGTCCACCTCATAGATAAAAGGAATCCACACTATAATGCATCTGACAACCAGGGTGTGCTTGAAAACCTCTACGGACAGAGAGCTCTCTACCTCTAGAGACTTGAATGAAGAGGCAGAATTTGGACCTGAAACAATGGGTAGGATTTTGAGAGGTGATATTTCTTCCTTTTCTTTCCCTCTTTTAAATCATTAAATTCATGATTAAATTATTAATTTACATAAATAATTAAATTAAATTGTTTAACATTAAATAATTAAATTATTAAATAATTCAACAAGCATTTCTTAGTGGTGCTAGGAATCGTGTTAGGTACTGGAAATAAAAAGATAAAAATGAAATGATCCTGCCCTCAAGGAGTGTATATTCTCATGAGAGGGTGGGTTGAGAGCATGTACATAGATAAGTAAATGCAAACTACATATAAAGTAAATAGAAAGTGATTTTGAGGCAAGGTCACAACCAACTGGGGACATCAGCCAGGACACTGTGTAAGAGGTGACTGGGCAGATGGAACTTGCCAGTGGGTTCAGATTCCACAAGGAAGCAGAGGCACCTAGAAATATTGACCACCACAATGGTTTATTAGCCTTTCAGGGAAAGTACAGGGGTGGGAATGACTGGACAACCCTGTCCAGTGGTGCAGCAGGGTACACATACACACACACACACACACACACACACACACATTTACACTAATAGTAATCAAGGAGAGGGGATGGGGTGGTGGTGGTCTACATAAGAGAACAGAGAGCATTCATCTTCAGCATGCACCATCAGCATGGGGTCATCTCCAGGTGGAGAGCAGCCCTATGCAGTTGGAACCCAGACACTTTATTTCTTCCCAGGGGCTTATCAGGAGAGGGGCAGCTCTCTGAAGGTGGAAGGTGGGGATTATCAAATGGTACCAGTGTTCCCAGTCGGCCCCTTAGCACTAGAGGTGAAGGCCCAGATCACTAGTCTAAGGTTATTCCCTGTTCCTTTAGGGCTTGCTCCCTGCTCAGTGACACAAGCTGAGAATGGAAGGAAACTATACTTTCTAGGAGGTACAATGTGTTCCCATCCTCTCTTATAACTTTCTCATGGCTTCTCATCTCATCTCCCTCCCCTGATACCCCTTTATCTTCTAACTAATTCACTCAATCTTTCCCACTCCACTATTTTCTGTTTCCTTCCCCCAAACCCTCTTTTTCTCTTCCACTTATTTCTCTATACCTCCTCTCACAAAAAGTGGGGTGTATAATTCCTTACCCTTTGGAAGGCCAATGATAGTGGCAACATAACTATACTGAAAATTTCTCGAGTGGATTTCCAAGAATCCATTTCTAACACAGAAGTGATCCATTATCAGAGAGCCCTTCTCCCCTTTCCTGTTGCACTCTCTCTGTGATGAATGGGCTCATGAGCCAGGACATTTACAGGATGAGAAGCTTGCCAGCTCTCAGCTTAATGTAGCTGTCAAAGGCCCCATCATCATTCATAATATTCTGTGAGTTTCAAGGGTCAAAATGGGCTTTGAAAATTTTAATGGGTAGGTCGTTATGGTTATAGGAGAGATCTTCCAATCAATAAACCTAATTACCAAGATGAGTAAACTCCTAACAAGGGACTAATTTTGACCACAAGTTTGTGTGTTTGGTCATTTCAGTGGGAATGGATTAAGAATATCAGAAAGACAGAGTCTGGGTCTCAGGCAGCACACGAAAAAGGGGAAATCATTCTCATCAGTACTTATTGACTGGTGGTGCCAAGCATGTCATAAGTATGTGAGCTCCATCCACCCTATGCCCTTGCAGCACAGGCCAGTGAAGAGTGGGCAGGAATTAAAGTCAACAGATAGGCATTTGTATCCTCAGTTTACCACTTGCTGCTTAATGACCTTGGAAAAGTCACCTTTTTTCCACCCCAGGCCTTATTTTCCTCATCTATAAAATAGGAAAGAAGTTGGACTTAGTATTGGACCCTCAAAGTTTCTGTTTGATCTGTTGATGTTTCTATACTACTGTTCAAGGCAGCATGCTATGTAGTGCAGAGATGACTTAACTTGACAAAAGTTCACTTCCACATTTGACTAATTATCAAGTTGAAGGCAATTGACTTCATCATCCTCCATTAGACTGTGAGTTCCTTTAGAGCAGGGACTATTCACAACTTTTCTTTGTACCTTCAGGGCTTAGTATTGTGTGTGGCACCTATAAGACCTTAATAAATGCAACTTGTGTAACTAATCAACCTGAGCTATGAATTCACTGGTGTAGCAAATTACTGGGCAACTTCAATCCTATCTTCTACAGGAGGCCTTTTTCCATTTCCCCTTCTCCCCCAAGTGAGATTTTCTCCTTTTATTTTAAAATTATATGTGTGTGTATATATATATATAATATTTATTATATAACACTAATATAATATAACATAATACAATATATGACACAACATGACATAATATAAAGATGTGATGTGACATAACAATAGAACATGATATCATATAATAGAACAGAACAGAAACATGGCATATAACCATGTAATGTAGTATGACAAAATATAGATGATACAACACAACACAACATATAACATAACATAATGTATAACATAATATAATACAAATTCATAGCATGGCCCATCTAATAAGGGATCTGGTAGTTCAGTGGAACAGCTATAAACTTGAATATTGCAATTAGTGTAAAATATCCCACAGTCTCAAATGTCTAGAGCCCAGCTACAGACTCAGAAGGCAACCTGCCTCAGAGTACAATGTATACACATTAAAAAGAAGGGAGCTATTTCTTTCCTTCTCATTCTAGAGATCTGTTGCCAGTGGCTTCCAGCTATTGGGGAAAGGTGGGAAGAATCCAAGTCTAGGGGTCAGGATCCCAGCTTAATTAGTTGCACCACGCAAAAGTCCTGTAATATTAAGCAAGTGACTTCCATTCTCGGGGCTTCCATTCCTTCCCCTTTTAAATAAGCGGGTTGTCTTTACCAATCACGAAGGTCTCTTTTAATTCTGGCTTTCACTCTCCATTCTTTCAGTTTACATGTAATCCTAAGGTTACTTGAGTTCATTGACTTGTTTGTTTGGTTTCCCTGATAGCGTTGTGTTGTTCCCTTGGTTACAAGCGAAAAGATGCATAAAGACACAAAAAGTAGGAAGAGAAGAAGAAAGAGAGCAGGCAGGTTGGGGAGAGCAGATTCTAAGGGGGAGGAGGGGATGACAAAACTTTCAACAATGTGACCCCAATCTAGGTTTAAATTCTATCTCCAACTGTTCTCTTCCCTGAGTTCCCCCTCCAATCAGACTTATCAAATCCCTGGGCTTTCATTCATTCCATTTTCCTCCCTAAGTCCAGTGAAAACTCAGAAAGCCTTCAAGATGCTACTCAAGGACCACTTCCTCCAGAAGCCTTCCTGCATCTGCCCAACCAGATGTCATCTCTCTCTGTCTCTCTGTCTCTGTCTCTGTCACTCTCTCTCTCTCTCCTCTGAACTCTTTCAATATTTTTGCTGATCTTTTTTGTTTGTTTTTATATTATGTTTTGCCCCATAGATCTCTTCAGAGAGACATCCTTACAACAAAGAAAAAAGAGAAAAAAAAAGAAAAAATTATCGAAACTAACCAAATTATTTCCCAATTATGATCTTATATTCAGAGTTCTATGCCCACAGACCCTCATTTCTGCAAATGAGGGAGGAAGGTGTCCTCTTGCATCTCTACTTTGGGACTGAGCTTAGTTATTATAATTATATTTTTCACTTCTTTTCTCCTCTTTTTTTCATTATCGCTTTTATTATCTTGTCTGGTGTATTTCTTGAGGTGGTGATTTGAAGCTGGATTTAGTCATGAACTCCTCCTCGTGTATCATCCCCAAAGTATCCTCCTACTGCACTTTAAAGATAGTGGCAACATTATGGCAGTTTCAGGTGGGGCTGGGGTGATGAGACAGTACGCAACAATGAAGGAACCACCCTTGTAACCTAAATGTTCCCCTCATGATAACTGGCTTCAATGACTAAATTTGCTTTTTAAGCCTCTGAGTTTCTTCTACCATCCTACCCAGGTGATAGAAAAACATGTCTTTTTCACAATGTCTCATGAGGCCCCCATAGAGTAAACAAATGATTTTCAGGGCCAGGAGTTCAGAGTTAGCTGCACATTTTCTCTACATGTGCATCTAACTCCTTTTGTACTTTAACTTTGAAGCCATTCCCCTCAGGGACTTTGGGGGTTCAAAGGAATAGTGCACCCCTTGAATTACGGGGATTGGTTAGCAACTACTTTTTTGCTATAGATTCTCAGTAAATACCCTTTTATAAAAGGAAATTGATATCAATTGACTGATTAATATTGAGAAGCAAATCAAATGGGGGCTTATAAATGATAGTACTAGAAACCCCACCCCCTTAGTGTTAACCCTAAAACCCTGAGGGGAGCAGTAGTCATGTCCTCTGGGAAACTGAGTCTACCATTCTAGTATGTTAGTAGGGTGACCCGCAGATGGGAGGCTATATCTAGAAGCAGGTTTGTAATCCTTAAAGCGTTATTTAATTGTTAGCTATTATTTTATTATACCTTCAGAGGCTCATCTGTTCATTTAAAACAGAAAAGAAAAGAAAGGAGAAACATGTTTTGAGCCTTTATGCTAACCCTTGCTGCCAGGTATTATTCATAGAAAGCAAGGTTGCTATCCTTGGGCAATTTCAACTTCGGGACCTTAATGAAATGTTCAGTCAGTGCTTGTCTGTACAACATGAGAAGTAAGTACATTGGAAACATACGAATGGCTGGCTCTATTTCTCACCTTGCATCTGGCTATTTGCCTTCTTGTAGATAGAATTACAAGGTAAGTCAACAGTTAGGTACCTAACAGTCCTATTCCTGACCTGTAGGGCTTCTGTGGTTTAGTATTAAAGTGGGACCTAGAGAATTGCTTTTCTTGTTAATTTTTTTAATCAGTGATTTGGATAAAACACTGAATGCATACTTATCAGATTTGTTGCTGACACCAAGCAGAAAGAATGGCTAAGTGAAATAATACAGTCAGAATTCAAGAACATGTCAGCAGGACCAGAATATTGATAGGACAAAATTGAATAGAGGTAAATGTAAAGTCTCCTACTTGGAGTCAAAAACAACTTACCAAGTACAACACAGTGGAAGTGTGGCTACACAGTTGTTCAGCTTTAAAAAAAAGAGAGAGAGAGAGATCTGAATGTGTTAGAGGGCCACAATCTTAATGAGTTAATAGTTGATATGATAGCCAAGAAAGCTGATTTCATCTATAACTCAGCATAAAAAGTGTCATAGCTTCCAGAACTCGGGAGTGATTCTCTCACTATACTCCGACCTGTTCAGATCACGTCTGAAGGTTCTCCTTGCCTCATTTTAGAAGAGCCGCCAAGCATGAGACCGAGTGTCTCGAGGTAGGCAAATTGAATGGTGGTGGGCGCTGACCTCATGCCACGTAAGGATTAGTTGAAGTTGACCCTGGAGAACAGATGTTTCAGGGAGTAATAATAACAACAGCAAACATTTGTAGGATGCTTTGTTCTGCAAAGCTCTTTCTACACATCACCTCATTTGATGCTCATAACAACCCCGTAAGGTAGGTCCTATTGTTATCCGACTTTTACATCTCACTAAGGTAAGACAAGTTAAGTGACTTCTCCAAAGCCCCACAGCTCATGTCTGAGGCAGGTTTTGAGCTCAGGTGTTCCTGACTGTAGATCCAGCACATAATCTATGAAGCAGAATTCAAATTTTATAGAACAATTGGGAGTTTGCTCTGTAAAATTTGGATTCAGTCAAAAGGCCACACTTAGGGATCCACAAGGCCACAGGTCCCCCACCCCTACTCTAGTATAAGGGTTCTTAGGTTTGGGATCTGCTAGCTTTCATTTTATTTTGATCATTGTTTTTTAATATATTTGATTTCCTTCCTAATCTTGTGCATTTAACCTTGACACTTACTAGCTGTGTGACCCTGGACAAGTCACTTATCCCCAACCGCCTCACCAAAAAGCAAAAAAAAATTAGTAGCCTAAGAAAGAGTCCATAGACATCTCCGACTGATTGCCATTAAGAATCCCAGTTGTAGTACGTAATGGATGCCTTCACAGGCTGGAAGGGCTTTCCAACTTTCTCATGCTCACTTCTGCTGATTTATTTTTCTTCTTTCACAGATGTTTGTATGTTGTGCAGATTCAGCTCCTAGCTAAAAGTGAAGAAGCTTGGGTCACTACTACAGTCGTTGCAGTTGCCAGGACAATCAGCTGGATATCTTTTTCTTTTCCCTAATTGGAAAGGTTCTTCACTCTGCCATTTTCTCCTTGTTCTCCTGAGAGGTAAGGCAATCATTGTTTCCAGTTCACACTTTCCCTGCCTCGCTGTCTCTCCCTGGAGATCATGCCGGCTGGGTGCCATTGTGAAAACTTGTTTACAAATCCAATCACTGCCTGCAATGTGGACTTGGCAGCATCTGGCACCTGGCAGCCCCCCTGCTCCCTTGGCCCAGCAGACCTGAGCACACAGGCTTCTGGAATTCATTTCTGCTGATGGAACTGTGGATGGGGAGGAGGGAACAGTTAATTCCTAGGGATTTATAGCAGGGTTTGGCAAAGGGCAAAAAAGAAAAGGCTGTAAGAGGCAGTGCCAGCAAGACAGCTTCAGCTGGAAAGTACTGAAGGTGGCATTGGAACAGGAGAATGCCTTGTATTTCAATAGCAGTCTCAGCTTTATAAAGTGTTTGCCTCACGCAGCAGGTGATTTTGAGGAAGAGCTAATATTCCCACTTGAAATGTGTCTTCTACTCTAATGTCTCACGGGATCAATGATCTAAAGCCAGAAGGGACCTCCTAGGCCATCTAGCCCAATCCCTTCGTTTTATGGGTAAGGAAATTGAGACTCAGAGAGGTTCAATTGGGACTGGGGATCACAAAGTCGTAGACCAAGAACTGGAAGAGACCTCAAAAGCCTGGTAGTCCAGCTTATTTTTTTTTATGAAGAAGCAAGTGACTTGCTCAAGGTCACACAGGTACTAAGTATCAGAAGCGGTATTTGAACCCAGGTCCTCTGATTCTATAGGATAGTTCTTTGCTATACTATTCTTGTACCTGCCTGTGCCAACCTCAAGGGATGTGACCATATTCCCCTTGGACCACTGGGAAAGAGATTGTCCGAAGAAAGAGACTCAGAGGAGTCTTCTTTTTTTCTCTAAATTCAGGGAACCTTTAATACACCAATGGGGTTCATTGTGGAACTCAATGAGATTATCGTAACTTTCATCCAAGAGTAAACCAAGGCCATTACTAAATTATAGTGAGCTACTGAGGGATTTTACCTTTCCCTTGCCTTGGGGACATTTTGAATTCTTGCTTCTGGAAACACCCACTGATAGGCTAGGAAGAAAATGGCTTTTACCCATAGAAGAACTTCACTAGGAGCAGGCTTTGGTAGGAAATGGAAAACTATAAAACAAACCCTGAAGGAGATAGTTATTAATAATTCTACATTGAGCAAATATGAAAGAGCTGGTTTCTTGAAGAGGTTTTTTTTTTTCCCCAAAAATGGTTGCCACACCAGTGGTTCATTGCATGGATTTCTAACTGGCCCCAGACCTAAGACTCTGCAACATTCTAACCATTACCTCTCTACTACACATTAAACATTTTCAATTCCTTCGACAAATCCTTATATGCTGCTGCCTCTAGGTCCTTTACCATCCTGGCTGTCCAGTTCTAGTCACCCTCCACATCATTCTTGAAATGTGGCACCCAGAATAATAGCCAAGATAGGACCTGCTTGGATGGTTTCACGGAGAAAAAAAAGCATGGGAAGACTTATATGAACTGATGCAAAGTGAAGTGAGGAGAACACTGGACACAGCAATAGCAATATTGTAACGGTGATCAATTGTGAAATACTTAGCTACTCTGACCAAGACAATGATCCAAGGCAATTCCAGAGGAACATGATGAAAAATGCTATTCACCTCCAGAGAGAGAGAGAGCTAATGAACTCTGAGTATATATTAAAACATACATTTTTAATTTAAGTTTCTTGGTGTTTATTTTATTTTATTTTTTTGTGATATGGATAATAGGGAAACAAGTTTTGAATGACTTCACATGTATAATTGAGAGAAAGGGAGAGAATTTGGAACTCAATTCTTTAAAAATGAGTGCTAAAATAAATTATATGAAATAACAATAAAAAAGAGATGACCTCAGAACAAAGGCACCATCTCCTTCTTATTCATAAAAGCCCCACCATTCTAGACAGCCTAAAATCCCATGTGATTGTATTTCCACTTAAAAACAGATAGAAAGCTAGGTGGTTCAATAAGGGGAGGGCTGGACCTGGGGTCATAGAGACCTGAGTTCAAATCTGGCCTCAGACATTTAATAAGTGTGTGATCCTAGAAGAGTCATTTAACATTTAAAAAGTTCCTCTGCCTTAGTTTTCTAATTTGTAAAATAGAAATAGTGATGGCACCTACCTCCATGATTGTTATGAATATAAAATAAGGCAATATCTGTAAAGTGCCTAGTAAACCATAAAACACTATATAGAACAAATTTTCATCATCTTCATCATCATCACCATTACCATCAGCAGCAGCATGGAAGTTTCCTAAAGGTTCTTCTCTTCATTTCACAGAACAATAAAATCTTGGAGACTGAAAGTCATATATCTGAACACATATCTGAAGAAAAATCCTCCCCCACCCATAACCCAAACATGACTCCCCGAATTGGTCATCTAGATTTTCTAGAACACCTTCTTTCAAAGGAGTCCTTTCCACTTTAGGATAGCTCTAGTTGTTATAATGTATTTCCTTGTTTCACATCCAAATTTGTCTCTTTTCAATATCCCCCATTGTTATTCACTTTCCTCTCTGGAACAAAATAGAATAAATGTAAGCTCTCTTTCCACATGGAAGCTTACCAAATTCCTTTAGTCAATGTTCACACAGCATGATCTCAACACCCTTCACCTTTCCAGTGCACTTTGGATGCTACCTTGTTCATATCCTTCCTCAAATGTGGTGTCCAGAGGGGAACACAGGCTTCCCAACCTGGTCTAACCAGTCCAGAGCACAACAAAATCATCCCCATCTGATTCCTGAATCCTATGCTTCCCTTATGGGAGTGTAAGATCAATCAAAACCACTCATTACACATTTACGCTGCATCATGCATTGTGCTGAGTGCTGGGGATACAAAGAAAGGAAAAGACATGATTCCTGTTCTCAAGGATCTTACATTTGAATGGGGCGGGGACAACACATAAATGCCTGGGCACATGCAAAAAGATCACGTGCTCCTTTTTGGCTGCTGCATCGTGCTGGTGACATTAACCCACAATCCTTTCAAGGTTCCAAAACTGTTTCTAAAAAGACTGCAATCTAGTCCTTTCTCCCTAATCTCACAGTTATGAAATACTTAGATACTTGGTCCTTTGAACTTAAATATAAGACTCTGTCTCTGTCTCTCTGTCTCTGTCTCTCTCTGTCTCTCTCTCTCTCTATATATAATATGCATATGTGTGTGCATGAGCATGTGTGTGTGTGTGTGTGTGTGTGTGTATAATTTCATCACATTAAATTCCACCCAAAATGTACACCTCAAGGTAACCCTCAGGTATCCACAGCAAAGTTACAGCTCCACTATCCTGTGTGTACAAAAGCTAAGGGATAAGGAAGAAGGTGTGTATGTGTGTGTGTGTGTGTGTGTGTGTGTGTGTGTGTGTGTGTGTGTGGTAGGGGTGGGAATTGCTTATGGAAAGAAAGGTGACTAGGTAGAATGATATAATGTGACTATGAATTTCTAGTGTTTTGTGACATTGTTATGGACTTCCTACATCTGGTCTCAGGTTGTCTTCTTACCTCCAGCCTGAGGTGAGGTAAAGCCTATTTATGGCCCAGTAATTGAGGCAGTAGATGACAATAACATCCTGCTTGTTCCACCATCTAGTCCCTCAGAATCATTTCTTTCTGAGACCCCACAGAGCTGATTAACACTACAAGCCTGGAATCTGGCAGTAACAACCCATTACAGTTTGGTGAGAATTGTATTTTGTTATTTCAGTCTGTACCATATCTGCATAGAAGATAGAAACCAAACTGGGCCTGAGCAGGTGTGAACGGTATAACCAAATAGTATAAATCTTTTCCAACAATGCATATGAAGATCCATTGGAGGGACTGGGGATGTTTAGTCTGGAGGAAAGGAGCATGGTAGCTATGCTCAAGTATTTGAAGGCGGAGCCCATGGAGAAGCAGTCAGCCTTGCTCTGTCAGCGCCACAAAAACAGAACCAAAAACAAAGGATAGAAGTTTCAAAGAGATTTGTGTGTGTGTGTGTGAGTGTGTGTGTGTGTGTGTGTTGTGTGTGTGTTTGATATTAGGAAGAACTTTATGAAATAGAAGTCTCCAAAAATAGAAGGGACTGCCTCAGGAGGTGGAGGAGGGAGGGTCATAGGAGGTGATCAGGCATAGACTGGATGGCCACTTCTCAAATAGCAAAGATTCTTTTTTGAATATGAGTTGAACCAGATTGCCATTTGACAACATATGACATGATTATTGAGAATACTGGTGAGTGAATGAATGACAGAAATAAAGCACTTTTAAAGTACTTACTATATGCCCAATATTATGCCAGGAACTAGAAAATAATCAATCAATCGACAAAAGCTGATGAAGTGGCCCAGGCCCTGTGTTGTAGGGCCACAAAATATATAAAGAGAAACAGGAAGGAAGCCTAGACAACCACAATGGAGCCTCTCCAAGGTTTCTAAAGACTCACCTGGACATTTACTCTGGAATTCTCCCCGACATTGATCCATGAAACTCACAAAAGATGGGTTGGCTTTTGGTTTTGTTAAGACCAGAATGTGGTATATGCATAGCTTACATGACCTTCCTTACTCAGGTCAAATGTGGGAATAGCCTCTCAAGTTCACTGCTCACTGCCCACCCCACCCATGTTCTTTGAACCTACAATCATAACCCTCTCAAAAAAAAAAAAAAAAAAGAGAATGAGGCTTCAAAGACTGACACTTTTCCAAACCTCTTAGCCCTATGTTCTCTTTGCTTCTGAGTCAGCCCACAACTTCCTAAGAAGACAGTTACTTTAAAAAAAAAGAATGAAAGAATGAAAACTTCTTTGTTAAACCCATACTACATGCCAGGCACTATGCTAAGTCTTGGGGATGAAAATACCAAAAGCAAGACAGTCCCTGCTTTCATTTATATTTAAATGAAAATGTTTGCATTTAAATAAAACATTTAACTGTAATGGAATATATTTATAAATACAAATTTTATATTTAAATAAAAGCTTATATTTAAGTGAGGCAAGTATTCTTAATCCGGGATCCATAGATCTGTGGATAGATTTCAGTGAGTCCTGAAATGGTCATGAACCTGAAAGGGAAAAAAAAAAATACACCTTTATGTTCATTGCCCTTTAACTGAAATTTGGCATTTCTTTCAACTACTATTCTAAGAAGGGATCTATAGGCTTTACCAGACTGCCAAAGGGGTCAGTGTACCACAAAAAGAAAGTCAAGAATTCCTAAAGTGGGGGCAGATAACACATAAAAGAAAATTACAAAGGGGAGTTTTGGTCTGGGAAGTTACAGAGTTGGTTAATGAAGCTATAGGACAATTAATTGAAATTGTCTAGAAATAATAGCATTGATTTGGTGATTGCTTCCCAAGATAAAGGTAGAAAGGGGACAGGAGGAACATTGCAGGAAGAATATCTTCGACAGTATCACAGCACGAAGATGGACAAAGGGCAGCATCATGGGTCTCAGATTAGGGCAGCAATTAGAAGCCCACAGGGCAGGAGCTTCAGTGCCTGGCTCAGGGCAGATTCTGGGATGAGAAGACATGGCATAAAGAGAGGCATTCATATGAAGAATCTATACCACCCCACACATCATATTATTTTGCCCAAATTTAGCATTTTGAATAAATATCCAAGTTCAGCTTGCACTAGGAGTTGAATGTGGCCATATTCACAGTAAAACATCTTGAGCCAAGGTCAGGATCAAAAGTAGAAAACTAAGTCGGGGAAAGATTTAGGTCATAGAGTTTTAGCCACTCTGGACCTCAGTTTCTTCATACGTAAGACAAGTTAGTTGGACCAGATGACCTCCAAGTTCTCTGCCAGCTCTAAAACTGTAATCTTGTGATTCTAGGTACTGCAGGACCTTAAGAGGTAATATGGTTATGGTATTTCAGGACTGGAGAGAAGCAACTATGTGGTGTTATCATGGCATAAAGAAATCCCCATTATTACATCCCTGACAAGCAGTCCATCAGGTTGTAAGTTCCTTGAGGGCAGAAACTGTGTTTGGTCCCTTTTTTGTATTGCCACTGTTTGCACAGTGCCTGACATGTAATAGGTGCTTAATAAATGTTGACTGGTTGATTGACCATCAGTCTTGTTCTTGAACAACTCTAATGAGTAGAAACCTGCTCTGCCCTAGGTAATTCATTCCATTATAGAATAGCTCAAATTATCAGAAAGGTCCTGATATCAATCCTAAATTCCACTCTTTGGATCTTTTCAACCATTTCTCCTGGTTCTGCTCTCTACATCCAAGAAGACAAGTCTAATTTCTTTTACACAAGATGGTCCTTCAAATACTTAAAGAGAAATGCCACATCTCCCCTAACTCTACTCTAGGCTAAACATATTCTGTTCCTTCAATCAATCTTGTTGGGATGTAGACACATGTTTCTTCACCATTTTGGTGCTGAAATCCATTTTTCAGGGTTTTGGATGGGGTAGTAGAAAGAACGTTCAACTGAAAGTCAAGTGACTCAGGTTCTAACCCTGCCCCACTTCACTACTCATGTTACCCTGAACAGATCACTCAACAGGTCACTATGCTGAGTTTTTTTTTTCATCTCTAAAGCTAAAAAGGGTAGAAAAATCACTTCTAACATTAAGATCCCATGGTCCAAACAGGAACAGACCTTAACTGCTCAAACAGAAAAGAATCTCTCCCATATGTTAACATCCTGACCTGATTTTGTATATATCCTGTTATTTGTTTACGAAGATGTTGAATTTTCCTAGTAGAATACAACCTCCTTGAGTACAGGCAGTGTCTTACTTCTGTAATTGTATTCCCAGAACCAAGCACAGTAGCTGGCATATCTTTAATAAGATTTTTAATAAATATCTTTAATATCTTTAGTAAATATATTTTAATAAATCTTTAATAAATTCTTGTTGACAGATTGTTTTTAATCATATAAGCTCCATCAGGCATCTATTATAGTATTTAAATAAACCTCTATTGAGGAGGAACTCACTACTTCCCAAGGTAGATTGTTCTACCTGTTAAAAGTTTTCCTTAGTAGAAAGTTTACCATTGTGGTAAGTTAACCTCTGCCTTCCTATGATGTCCATACTTTGGTCTAAGTTCTACCCTCCCAGACCAAACTGACCAAGTTTTATGACCCTTCCACGTGACATCCCTTGAATATTCAGACAGTGATTATGGCACAATCCTACCCCTCAAGTCCTTTTTTCTCCAGACTTAATGTGCCCATTTCTTTCAGCCAGTACTCACATGATATGGTCTCCAGTTTCCCTATCACTCTGATTACCATCTTCTGGACTTATTTATTACTATTCTCCCAAATTTAACAGGTGTGAACCCTGGAGTCAGACATGTAATTGCACCCTTTCTGGAGTCCATACGTTCTAGTCCATTGCTAGAAGACATACATGGCTCAATAGCTTCTGACTAGTCCTTTGCTGCCCATAACTGGGATTGCATGAAGGATAATTAGTACCTGAGACAGGAGAATTTCCCCTAGTAGAAAACAAGGGGAGCAGGGGAGAAATAGCTCTATTTCTTCCTCTGCTTTTGAATGTGTTCCTATGGAACTCTACCAGTACTACCTTAGAATTCCAGCAAGTCCAGGATATCATTTTCCTCCCCAGTAGAAATGGTAATCCATAGCTCAAGCAAATGGCAGTGAGAACATACACTTACCTAAATGAGATGTGATTAAGACTGGACCTTGAGACCCTGACAGCCTCTTCTGCTTGTTTCCCTGAGCCCAGGTCACCAAACAGAGATCCTAAGAAATGGATGGTTCCAGCCCTGATGGGAACCTCATGAGTTTGTGAGTTCCTGGGTTCATGAATTCCTAAATTGGAACTGGGCCCAGTGAGAGGGGCTTCTTGTAACTCTACTGCTTCTTAGAGAAGATGATCACTGATAGGATAATGTGAAAAAACCAAAGAGCCCCACCTGAATGGTAAGGAGACCTGCTCTTGTGAGCTGATCCAGACAATAAAAATGCAGGTTAAATGAGAAGTATTTGTTCAGCAGCCCTGCAAAGTTGTCTTTACCTTCCTGGAGGGTCTAATAGGTGTGATGGATTATTGTTTGATTTTAAGTATTTGTGATTGTGTTCTTAGAGAGTCATTTATGGTTTAAGCATTTCTTTTGTGATGTTATTTATTATCTGATCTTATATTTAATATCAATGTTGTGCCCTGAGTCCCTTTTCTGAAAAGAGACTCTCTTAATGCCTCTTGGGGAGGCCCAGGATTGAGCCATAACCAAGCTTTATTGAGATTTTTCTCCTCTTCCAGAATGGAGGAAGAATAAGAAAAAATTAAAACCTAGATTCTCTCATTGGGATCAAGCTCACAAGGGACTCTGGTGAGTCCAGAAAGGAATCCCTTGTGGGAAGGGACTCCAAGGGTCACTGATAACACTTAAATGTCATGACCAGAACTCAGCCCAATACTCTAGATATTCAAACCACAAAAAAAAAAAACAGGAAGTAGAAAGGGGCAGTAGGAGTCATGATTTATCACCTCCAGTGGTCTGGACACTCTGTCTCTCTTAATGTAGCTCCACATCAATTACATTAACTATCACATTCTAAGCATGGACTGTGAAAAAGACCCTAAAACCCAAAGGTTTTTTAGGTTGTTTGTCTCTGCTCAGTTTCACAGTTTTAGGTCTCTTCGAAATAAATCACAGGTTTATAAGATTTTAGAGTTAGCACCTCAGAGAAAATCTAGGCAGGGCATCGTGGATTTCAAGCTATATGGGAATTTAGAGACCATCTGGTTCAACACTTTCATCTGATAGATAAGGAAACTGAGGCCAATGAAGATTATTATACTTGGCCATAGTCCCACAAGTAGTTAAGTGTCAGAGCTGGGATCTGGGCTCCTGGAGCTCCAAATCAAGCACTCTCTCTATCCATGTATTTTGTAGACAAGGAACCCAGAGTCAAGTAACTTGCTCAAAGTCATACGGGTAGATTCTAGTGTTTACTCATGTCCTTCAGCTGTCTTCTTGGATGGCACACCTTGATCCTTTCCCCTCAGAACTTAAACAAATTTTCTTTGTCTTTCCTCCGGGTAAGAATATATGTTAGTGAATTCTATGTTTTCCTGACCAGATTTGTATTTTTCTTCAGCTATCAGCACTAATAACCTCAGGTAGGCCATGATGGCCTTTAGCCAGCCAGGACTCAGTTGACCTCCAGCAGCTTCCATGATGGTTATAGCTCTGATAAGCACCTCATCTTCTAGCTGTCACACAATAGAGCTCAGACAGGAAGACATTTGTACCAGTGCTGCTACTCATTCACTCTTATATCATGTGCTAAGGTTCAGAAAACAATTTCCTCACAGCATATATCACTACCCCCACCTTACAGATGAAGAAAGTGAATAAACTGCTCAAGATCATGCGGCTGGTCAGTTTCAGAACTTGAGCCTGACTCAGGTCTTTTGATTGCAAATACAGCATTCCTTGACGTTCAGTCCTCTGGGTGGCTGGAGTAAGTAAAAAAGCTGGCACAAGAGCTATTTAAGGTCAAAGGTTGTAATTTCTCCAAGATGTTCTTGGAGACACCACAAACCCCCTCCCCCTGACAACCTTGGAATTCTTGTTTCTTCAGAGATTAGTGGTTACAAAGAGAGCAGCCTTGTATCAGTTGCCAAGATCTGTTCTGTTAAAGACAAAAGCAATGACTTTGGCCCTGAGCTATACCAAGACTTGAAGCTCTTCTCTATTAAAAGGGTCAAAAAAGCCCTCTCCCTCCTTCACAGAGTCTTCAATTGACCCATAACAGCTAATCTTGGGGAGGTATTTGAGAATGATGGAAACAGCAGGGAGATTCCACATGGGAACTGTGCACAGGAGAGCAGGAGACGACAGACAGGAGGTGACACGGGGAGCATTAGCAGGGAAGGTGAGTAGGTCACAGACATCTTAAGAACATGATGTCCAAGACACATGTGTGATGATGGGAGGCTTTGGCTGGCCTGATGTGGAAGGCATTGGCTCCAATAGATGTTTTCATGGGAAACGGCTCATCTTATTGTTTTTGAGATGGATTTGCATAGCTTCTGTGTCCTGTCCAATTGGAAAAGTTGAAAAAAATTCAGCATTGGAGGGGCTGTGGGAAAAGAGACATACTAATTCTTTGCTGGTGGAGCTATGGAGTCTTTTAACCATTCTGAAAAAGGAATTTGGAAGTATGCAACTGCCCTTATCTTTGACTGTAACTCTTCTAAGGCTATCTGTAAGTTGCAGAGACGATGCCAACCTACACTGATAGAGGAGATTCCTCCTTGGGAGGAATTCATACCAGTGAAAGCTCACACCCAATCCCTATTCCCTCCTCTCCCCTGTTCTTTGACCTAAATATCATTTCTCCTGGGTTTAAAACTTAAGGAGGCTGAGTAAAACTTACATGTAGCTTGTGTTTATGTTTCCCCATTTGCAGGTGGTGACGGTGGTGGTGGTAGTAACAGTAGTAGTAGTAGTAGTAGTAGTAGTAGTGGTAGTGGTAGTAGTAGTAGTAATTATAACAAGTATAATAACAATTACCACTTAAACATGATTTAAGGTTTTCAAAGTGCTTTGCAGACATTGTCTCATTTCATACCCACAAAAGCTTTGTGAGGTAGATGTCATTTATTTTACGGATGAAGAAACTGAGGTACTGAAAGGTAAGTGGCTTGCTCATGGTCACCCAACTAGTGAATGTCTGAGGCAGGATTTGAACTCGGGTTGTCTTGACTATAAATCCAACACTTTTTTTTTCCTTCTGTGACATCTAACAGCCTAACCCTTTCTGGGTAACAGGGTCTCTGATGCATAGGCATTCAATGTATAATTTTGGTAACAAGCATAAGACAGCTATTATTGCATCAAAAAGAAAATAGAAAGGATGGAAACAAGAAAAGATTATGTGTCTATTATTGTAGCAGGCATTATGCTAAGCACTTTATAAATATTATCTCATTTGATACCCATAAAAATTCTATCAGGTAGACCCATCGGGTGTTTAGGGAGGACTAGCACCTCTGGTGTGAGGGTTTGCCAACCCCTTTTCAGTGCTGCTTATCCACCTTTGGTGTCCGCTTGTCACCCAGTTATCACCTTTGGATCTAAAAAGTTGTAGCATGCATAGCAGCCACACCTCAGTGAAACCATTTCAGCACATAGGCTAAACCAGGTTGAGAGTAACCAAAGACCTCAATCCTGTTCATGAGTTCCCCCAGCAGAATGGGCAGATGAGGACAATTTGTTCCAATAGCCATGAAGGCAGCTGAAGCAAGCACTGTGGAAAGCCTAGAGCTTGGTCAGATAACAAAGACACCAAGGTCATCGACTGTGTCCCTATCCATCACCAGTCATCTTCATTTTTGTCTTGCCCATAGACTTTGGTGACTCCGGAAGGGAGAGGGAGGCTGATCACTTTGTGCAACTCTGCCTCACTTAAATCCAATTTGCACACAAGTCAAGACATCACCCCGAGATGTCATTGGCCCTCTTCAAAAACGAAGGACAAGCAACAATTATTATCTTTATTTTATGCGTGGGGAAACAGAAGTAGAAAGAAGTTAAATGACTTGTCCAGAGTCACACAGCTAGTAAGTATCTGAGGCTGAATTTGCACCCAGGTCTTCCAGGCCCAATGCTACCTAGCTGTCTATAGGACAAGATACAAAGGACTTATAAGATTTCAGGAACAAATAAAGAAATACAAAGCACTCAGTCCAGCCGGCCAATATTTTGGCTTTCCCCAGAAGCCAGTATTTAAGAATTACTTGTCTCTTTCAGTGGCCTATACTATTTAATCTCATCAGAATGATAAGGAGAATTTTCAGATTCATCAGGGACTCCTTTGACCTCCTTCTATCCAGCAAATGATATGGAATTACCTTCACCTGTGGCTTCCCAATTATAAGAAATAGCAAATTCTTTCTCCCACCCTATCCTCCATCCTCACTACTTTCCCTTTCTAAGATATTTATTTTTTGAACACTCAAATCTAGAGTGTTTTTTCTTTCATTGTTTTCTCAATTACATTTGAACAAAATGCCACTCTAAGCAGACAATAATTATATTTTCCCTATTTCAGAATGCAAACCCTAGACCACTTACCTAGGCTTTTATGAACTGTCCATAATATTGATCTTGTTTATTTTTCCTCCATTGCAGTTCCATTTTGAAGAATTTTCCATTTCTTGTTTTCTCAAAATTAATACTTGGAAGTAATTCACTGAAGGTCCATTTTCTTGAAGGATTATGATTAATATCACAGGACAAGCTATAGTTAGGCACCATTTATTTTCTTTTGTTTTTCAATATTGCATATTCCATCTTTTTTTTTTCTTTTTCTCTCTCATTGATGGTGTATAGACCTAAATGATTCTGGCTAAGGTTCCTAGGTACGTGATCTGTTTCTTATTTGTAATTGAGCTTTTTAAATGTTCTTTCTTTGATCTAGGTGGAGTTTGGCAATTGCATTCCTAGGACAATTAAACCTAGTGTTTTCTTTTGTTTTGTTTCTGGTTCCATATTATGGACTCTTCTCTATCCCTACTTTGCTCTTTGGTTCCAACACTTCCAGAAAATCTTATTTCATGATTTTCCAAAATGGTGTATTCAGCATATTTCATTGTGTTCTCCCATGAGGTGATGGGACCCTGCCCTCCAGGTCAACTATTTTTTTACTGTCTATTTGCAACCTTCAAATTATCCTGTTTTTTTTTTATTCTATTACATTTCATGTTATATCATCAAACTTTTAAATCTCTGCCTCCTCTTTTTTATCAGACTGCCAAGATGTGGTTCACAGTATTACATTTTTCTTTTTTTGTGCTTTTCATTGTTAATAATACTTAATAATTAATAATAATTAAATTAATAATAATTAATTGTAATCGTTAACATTTATACAGTGCTTTAAGATTTGGAAAGTGCTCTATCTCATTGTATTCTATTGGGAAATAGGCACTATTTTTATTATTCCCATTTTACAAATGACAAGACTGAGGCAGACTGAAGCTAAATTATTTTTCCAGGTCACACATATAGTTTGAAGCCAGAATTGAACTCAGGTCTTCCTGATTCCAGATCCAGAACCATATCCTCTATATCATCTAGTGGCCTAAGAGCTCTAATTTGACTCTTTATCTGTTTGATCAAGTCTTTCATTATACATTGTGACATAAGGTTCTTACGGCTAATATATTCTTTTTTCTGGGGATTTAGTCATAATTGCAAAATTTTTTTTGGATTTTTCTCTTGGAATCCTTATAATATTTCTCTAGTTTCTTAGGAGCTTTTCTTTGCTTGCTCATATCCTCAACTTTACTACTGTTTTTGTTTCCTATGAAGATTTCCTTTAGAATATTTCATTCCTTTCCCCTTAGTATATTGCTGTTTTAATATGGTATATTTTTAGCTGTTTTTAAGGTACAATAGGGTTTAAATACAATGTCTGAATTAGACATCTTGTCATGCATTATGAAGAGATACAGAGTAAAGGCAGAGCCAGAAGGACAACATACAAACAAATATAAATATGCCAATGAAAAAAAAAAACTATAAATGACAATATAACTCAGGCTAAATATAATGAAAAGAATTAATAGGAAGGAAGGAAAGAAGGAAAAAAGGAAGAAAGGAAGGGAGGAAGGGAAGCAGAGAGGGAGGGAGGGAGGAAAGAAGAGAAGGATGGATGGAGTGTGGAAGTTATATTTGTAGCAATTATGCACCAGGGATTTAACATGTTGGCTTTAGGTAGCAATCTACTGATTGCCCTCTGTCTGGAAATGGACTGTATTCTTGATCTAGTTGTATAGTTGAATCCTGAGTGAGTTGATGAGTTGATGAGTTAAATGCTTGTTGTAAGATTGCTTAAGAAAATATTTAATTGGGGTAAAAATACTCTGACTTTATGAATGAAAATTTCAAAAGGTGAGAATAGAAAATCAAAATCTGCCTGGAATAGTTAATATATGGAGTAGATTGTTGCCCTTGAGAAATGGAAGTAGTGACCCTAGGAGTGAATGTAGAGGACTTAGATCTCTACTTGATGAACACTGAAATCTTTCTAATTTTAATAGTAGTAACAGCAGCAGCATTCGAAGCACAATGAAAGGCTTCTTGCTGAAGGTGGGGTTTGAACTGACTCTTGAGGACACTTTTAGACAGCAATAAAATTCAATTCCCTGCCTTGGATAACACTCTTACAAACTTACTCCATAGCAAGAAAAGCCACATTGATCTAATACTTTCAGGTTTGCCAAAGCACTCACCATAGTAGTAGTAGCAGTAGTAGTAGTGGTAGTAGTAGTGGTAGTGGTAGTAGTAGTAGTGGTAGCAGTAGTGGTAGTGGTAGTAGTAGTAGTAGTAGTAGTAGTAGTAGTAGTAGTAGTAGTAGTGGTAATGTTTGTTACAGATGTGGCAGTGTTTGAGGGTGAGTCACCAGCAATATCAGCAGTTAAATGAAACAGAAAATCAACTGAGCAGAAAAAGAGAAATAGGATAAGGAGCTAGACAGGTTACAGAGAGCAGCAATTCACCTTGAAGAAGAAAATGAGGCTATAAAGCAAGTTGGTAAAGGACACTGGGCAACTAAATAATAGCTATGGGAGAAGGAAGCATTAAATCATTCAGTGAGGGCAGAGGTTGCAAAATATTAGACATGATGAATATATGCTGTTGTAAGTGGAACACCCAGAACTACATTAAAAATATTAGGTTATTAAAAAGAAACAGGAAAACAAGTTTCTTCTGGTATGAGCTGATATTAAGTTAGAACAGATGATGGATCATATTTCAATTGCTGACAGTCTCTCTTTGGAGCCTGGTTTAGTAAGGAGGAGAGGCTCAGATGACCAGGAAAGTGATATATAATTTAAAAAATTAGGAATAACGTTTTTTCTGGATCTGTGAATACAGGTTACCCCTACCAAGTGTCAGGCAATGCGTTAGGTGCTGGGAATACAAATACATCTGGAATACTGCCAGGCATACATTCAGGGCTTAACCAAGGGCCTAATAATTAATTCACTGAGGTAAACAGGAGTCAAACTATGCATGCATAGTTTGTAGGCGGGGATGTATACAGTGGCTTTTTATGTTACGACAATAATAGCAAGCCTGGGTATTTGTCTACTGAAAAATTTTAATTTTGACAGCAACGCAGGAGTATCCCAGATGCTGTGCCCTGGGGGAACTGGAATTCTCCGGTATCAATCAATTAATAATCATTTATTAAGTACCTAGTATGTGCCAGGCACTGGTCTAAATTCTGGAATATAGTGAGACAAGACTTAAAAAAAATAAAGCCCTCAAATGAGGAACCTAGAAAGTAGAATGGATTTGAATTCTTCCTCAGAAATGATGGGTTGCCACGGTGAGGGACAGGGGGAGACAATGAAAAGCCTCTTGCTGAAGGTGGGGTTTGAACTGACTCTTGAATACACTTTTAAACAGCAATAAAATTCAGATCCCTGCCTTGGATAACACTCTTACAAACGCATTCCACAGCAAGAAAAGCCTCATTGATCTAATACTTTCAGGTTTGCCAAAGTACTCACCATATATGATTTCATTTGATCCCCCGAGCTGTGTGACTCTGGGCACAGTTCTATTAGCCTTTGTTTCCTTTTCTGTAAAACTGAGATAATAGCACCTACCTTACAGAGGTTTTTGCAAAGATTAAATGAGTTAGTAGATGTAAGGCACTCTACTAGCCTTGAGGCTGATATGAATGCCAGGTATTATGATATGTGAATTATATTTCCAGATTCTAGGAGATCAGTCTAAGTTTGAATTCAGAACAGTGGGCTAACATGGGACATCACCTCTTTATCAATTTGTCTAGGGGATTTGGCAGTCCCTATCATCAAAAGGGTTGTTTTAAAGCCTTTATGATTCGAATCAAAATCAACCATCAAATCAAAAAGCACTTATTGAGCCCTTACCATGTACTGGGCATGGGGCTAAATGCCAAAGATTCAAAGAAAGGCAAAAACAGTCCCCTGCTTGAAGGAGCTTAAAATGTGTCAATAAATAGGTATGTGTTGATTTGTGTGCGTATATGCATGGACAGCTCCTGTTTTAATGTTCAACACTAGTGTATGAAGGGTTAACTTTGTTTGGGGAAAGCCCCATGCCTTTCTTTACAGTGACAAAGTGGGAGTCAACTGGGGAGTTAGAAATCATATCAGGCTTCTAACTCCGTGTGTGTGAAAGAATGAATGATGTTGGCACTTTGAGAGAGCAGGCGAAAAATACAGCCTTCATGAAATTTGAGCAGGATTGACTGAAGGCAGAACACACAGACACACACACACACACACATTATATATGTGTGCATATGTATATGTGTATATATGTAGGTATATACATAGATGTGTATATGGGGCATATTTGAATTGGGATTTCACTGGGTTTTAAACTGGAAAGGGAGGATGAAGGAGAAACCTGCCTACATATATGCACCAAAGTACATACCATAGAGAATAACAGCTACAACATAAGAAGAAGAATGGTCATGTCAGTGCCCAGTAACTCACACAAGAAAAAAATCAAGGAAAGGAGCCAATGATAAAATATCCATGGCTTCAAATGCACAAAGGATCAGTAACAAACAAGGTGAACTAGAGTTCACCTTGTTAGACATGTTGACCAAGTTAGAGAGCCGAACACAGAGTTAATTTTTCAGGTATCTTAAAGGCATGAAGCTGGAATAGTGTATAAGCAGGTATGCTTCATTCTAAAGGAAAAGGGCCACTGGAGAACCATTGTATTTTAATAGATAGATAGATAGATAGATAGATAGATAGATAGATAGATAGATAGACAGATAGACACACATATATACACATATACATAGCTCATAATAATGTGATACCATGACTTTAATATATGTACATAGAAACATATAGACAATATCAGTATATCATTTTAAAACAAGAAAAGTAAAATAATTTATGAAACAGTTTTCCACAAAATAAACTAGTACTTGCTTCTCAACTTAAAGATCAACTTAATTTTGCCATGCTAAAATGATATTAAAAACACTTTTCTCTAAAGTGTTAAAATACTTAAGTATATCAAAAGCATTTATTGTTTATTACTTTTACCATTGATAATAATTATTATTAATGGTAGATACTAATTATTATAATTATATTTATTAGATAATTATGTGATATTGTTATTACTATTCATCATTATTAAACATTTTAAGGTTTACAAAGGACTTTACATAGATAGGTGTCAGGCAGTGTGTTAAGTAATGGGGATGCAAAGAGAGGCAGAAACAGTCCCTGGCCTCAAGGAGCTCCCAGTCTAATGGAGGAAACAATGTGCCAACATCTCTGGGGAAATGGTGGATTGCCATGGTGAGGGACAGGGGGAGACCCAATGAAAGGCCTCTTGCTGAGGGTGGGGTTTGAACTGACTCTTGAAGACACTTTTAGACAGCAATAAAATTCAATTCCCTGCCTTGGATAACACTCTTACAAACTTACTCCATAGTGAGAAAAGCCACATTGATCTAATATTTTCAGGGTTGCCATAGCACTCACCGTATATGATTTCATTTGATCCCCCCAGCAACCTTGGGAATTAGGTGGTTTTTTTTGTTCATTTTACAGATGAGGACACTGAGGCTGAGAGAGTTTCGGTGGCTTGACCAGGATGGCAAGAGCTTGTGTAGCCAAGGTGAGAATTAACCTCAGGTCTTCCTATTTCTGAGACTAGTGGGGCTTAGTGGATTGTTGTCGTCGTGTTTGCCCTTCATTCTTGAAGAGGACCATGACATCAGAGAGATGAAGACACAATTTGCAATTGACTTTGATTTGAGTGAGAGAAGGCTGTGCAAGGTCACCAGCCTCACTTTCTCCTGCAAAGCCATCCAGATCCAGTGGTTAGATATTCATTGGCCTAGTGGATAGGATGCTGGACTTGGGAGCAGGATTTCTTGGCTTCAAATTCAGCCTGGATAAGTCAGTTAAGCTATCAGTGCCTCAGTTTTCTCGTCTGCAAAATTGGGGGGGGGGAAGGGCATTCTCAGTGACCTCTAAAGTTCCTTTCAGATGTGAATGAATGAAAACCAGGTCACCTCTCCTCACTCCTTCTTAACAAATAAATGTACAAGATCATATGGATTCCTGGATTCATTCATTCTTTTTATGATTTTTTTGCTTAATTTAGGGGGAGAGACTAGATTTTAGAAGAAGTGGATCTGTTTGTTGGTTAGAATTTATACACTGTGCCAAAACAAAATTTAACATTTTGCTTTGTTTTATGAAGAAACAAAAATGATGACACTTTGATTTGCCTGGTTACTATCAAGACAGTCCAAAATTGACACTGTGGGTACTAGTTGCAAGTTTCCAGATATAGCTATAAAACACATTAAATTAGAAATCACAAGTCAGGGAGGGAGATTTGGCATTCCCATCACCCCCCAGCCCCTTATGGCCTTGTGAGCAGTCAGCTCCTTGAAGCTCTGTAGATTAGAGCTGTCGTCATAAACTCACATAGATGGGAACATTTAATCTTTTTTTTTTTCTTGCTTCCTATTATTCCAGGCGTGTTTGATTGTGGGAACATTTCCCTCCAGAACAAGAAATCCAAAGCCTTGACCCTTAGTTATTAATACCTTGCATGCAGATATATAGAACCCTGAGATAAATCTCCACTGGAGAAATAGAGCGTATCCCTCTGTGTCACTGGATGTGAGTGACATCCACGGGGGGCTAGAGAGGGGGGTAGGGCAGAGTAGACTGGCTTCATCTTTTCTCTGTGGGAGCAGCAGCTGGTCAGCTCTAAGCTCAGCGCATGCTGTAGGCAGAGTCATCCTTCAAACATGAAAGATGAAAATGTGGATTATTCAATTGGGGCGGGACAAGGGAGGGAACCAATTGAGTGGGATGGCTTTTCTTCATTTTATAGAAGGATTTTTCATTTTGAAAAGGATACCCTGACAGGTTTTTTTTCACAGAACCACATCATTTTAGACTTTGAAGGGACCTAGCGTAGTTGAAAAGGAATGCCCAGCATAAAGAGTGGTAATCTGGTCGAAGTCCTTTAAGGGGGCAGAACCCATTCTGCTCAAGGACTGGAAGAGAACTTAAAGGCCATTGAGTCTAGACTCCCCATTTTAAAGATGAGGAAACTGAGTCACAGCAAGATTAAGTGACTTGTCCATGGTCACGCAGCTAGTAAGTATCTAAGGCAAGAGTGAACCGAGCTCTTCCTGTCTTGACGCCCAGAACTCTATCCATTGTACCACCTGCCTATTTTCCTTCCACAGTTAGGAAAAATTGCTGAGATTCCTGAGAGACAAAAGAATTTGAATATAATAATGCTTCATGTCACAAAACTTCAGAATTAACAAAGTACTCTTTGTGACAGCCCTGGAATGCTGTGTGATAGCTAACAAATCCATGTTACATAAGAGGAAACTGACTTGTATGAGGAATGACTTGTATGAAGGCATATTGCTAGTAGGTAGTGGATCTGGAACTCAGACCTTGTTCTTTAGGCTCCTGAAGCACCATTGTTCAGTATACTGTAGTACAGAGAGTACGGGCTTGAAGTTGGGAGAGAGCTGGGTTCAAATTCTGTCTCTTGTCTTTACTAGAGTTGTGGCCATGGGTGAGGCCCTTAACTTTTCTCCATCTCAAGTTTTACATCAGAAAATAGGATGGGAAAGGTCACCAGAAGTCATCTATTGCAATTCTTCCTCATTTTATAAAAGAGGAAACAAGTCCAAAGTAGGAGTAGAGGGGAATGACTTGCCCAAGGTCACAAAGGTAGTATGTGTCAGAAGAGAATTTGAACACAGGTGTTCCAGCTCCCCAACCAAGAGTCTTTCCCACCCTACTGCCTTGAATACCTACCTCATAGAAGAATTGGGGGTAGCCAGGTGGCGCAGTGGAGAAAGTGCCTACCCTGGAATCAGGAGGACAAAGTTGAAATCTGGCCTGAGACGCTTACTAGCTGTGTAATGAGAGAGAGAGAGAGAGAGAGAGAGAGAGAGAGAGAGAGAGAGAGAGAGAAAGGGATCCCACTTTCTGCAGAAGACCTTTCCTGGTCCCCTCTTTATACCCCCAGCTACTAATACTTTCCTTTTAAGATTTCCTCCCACGGGGAAGCTAGGTGGTGTAGTGAATAGAGCACTGGCTCTGAAGTCAGGAGGACCTGAGTTCAAATTCAGCCTCAGACACATAACACTTACTAGTTGTGTGATTCTGGGCAAGTCACTTAACCCCAATTGCCACATACACACACACACACACACACACACACACACACACACAAAGCCTCCTATGTCTTTTATATATATCTTTTATGTATTTCAATAATTATATGCTGTCTTCGCCATTAGGTGTGAGGCAATGAATGTAAAGTGTTTCATAAGCCATAAAGTGCCATACAAACACCATCTATTTTTTATAATTAGAGAAGTTACTGAAACAATACCTTCCATTTGTATAGGGTTTGATGAGTTGCTAAGTCCTTTCCCTACCTTGTCTCATTTGAGACTCTGGACAGGGTGGCCTTTGCAACTGTTGTTATCCTCATTTTCTAGACACCAAGGCTCAGGGATGACAAATGACTCCCTCCAGGTCACACAGCTTAATTGGTTGAGATGGGACTTGAGGCTAAATGGGTCTTCCCAGCCCACTCTTGGTGCTTTTCCTGCTCTGCCAATGTACATGACAAATGAGTGATATTAGAACCTTACTTGAGAGAAGGATGGGGAGGGGGCACAAGGGCACTAGTAACCTCACCCTCAGTAAGTTGACGACTGCCTTGAGTTAGAGGGAGGACCCAGAAATGGTAGACTGGAGGTACCAAAGAAACTCTAACAACTCCCCAGTTTTTCTGAGGACTTGCCCAGGCTGGACAATTATTTTGTAAGCATTGTGCCAGATGCTTGGACAAGGAGTGCATCATGAAGAGAGATCAAGAATAAGGGCAAAACACCACAGTCGCTGGGGTGTTGGATTAACTATGTGACCCCAGGCAAGTTACTTGAACTCTCTCAGCCTCAGTTGCCTCATCTGTAAAATGAAAGCGCTAGACTATACGGCCTCCAAAGTCCCTTCCAACTCTAAATCTGTGATAATGAGATAGAATACATATTTGCCCATATTGGCAAATATTGGGTAGCACTGAGTTAGCTTCTAGCTTCAAATTATGTTACATTTACAGCCCATTTCCCCAGCCCCTTCCAGGGGCTGAACTCTTGCCCTTCACTCAGTGAGTAAATTCCAATTCCAGGTAAGTATGATATCTTTCCTGTGCTGAGAAAATCACCCAAGGTCGCATTCCTTAGTGTGAAATGTTCTTTACCATTTCCAAGAAACCTCAGCAAAGTGATTAGGGCCAGTCAGTACTGTATTAGCAGACTTTAACAGGGACACAGAGTACCATACTTCCTAGGCCAGCCTGTAGTCCACAGCCTAATAGTGATAGAACTTGCAGCGAGCACAATCCAAAGGGCAAGTAGTAATGAGATCTCCCTGGAAGCCCTCATACAATGGTGGAGAATCAACAATCAATCCTCTATTAAGTGAGAATACAAAAATAGTTAGAAAAACTTTACTCTTGGAAAAGCCAACCAGCCAAACAACTTAAATGGGCCAGATTTCAAACTCTTAAGTCTTTTCAATTAAGCCCCAAATGAGATATCATTTCCTTCCACGTGGTATTCCTGGACTTTATCTATAATGCCCCAGAAACCCCTTCATCTTAGTTGTTGTGCTGGTGGTGACGCTTCTGTCACGCCCAGTTCTTCATGTCCCCATTTGGGATTTTGTTGGCAGAGATACTGGCATGGTTTGCCATTTCCTTCTCCAACTCATTTTACAAATGAGAAAACTGAGACAAAAAGAATTAAGTGACTTGCTTAGGTCATGCAGCTAGTAAATGTCTAAGTTTGAATTTGAACTCAGGTCCTCCAGAGTCTAAGCCCAGTACTCTATCCACTTCACCACCTAGTGGTCCCTCACCCTAGAGGCGCATGCTAATCCTTGATTTCACACATCTGAAGTATCATACTCCCCCCCTCTCTCTGATTAGCTGATTTCCCCCAGAACCTCCATTTTAAGAAAGAGGCCTAGGCAAGTCAGCATATCTCCATTCCTCCCACTACACTCCTGACTACCCCAGACTTTCTCTACAATGCCCCAACCTTGGTACCATCATCTCTTTCTCATTCCCCACCCTTATCCTGCTCCCAATTATACCAACTTCCCCCTTTCAAGCCAAAGTTCCTCAAGGGCAGAGACTGTCTGTATTTCTCCTTGGGTTTGTATTTCCAATGCTTAGCGGAGTCCCAGCACACAGTAGGACTCAATAAATGCTTGTTGACTTGAGATCATTGTCTGACTTCTATGATTTTGGGTCCCCTGAGGCTAAAGTACTTCATGGCACCCTGCAAGAAGCTAGCTGGCCCGGTGGATAGAATGCCAGACTTAGAGTCAGAAAGACTTGCATTCAAATCCTGCCACAGACATTTATTAGCTGTGTAAACCTAGGTAAGACACAGCCTCTCAGCCTCAGTTTCCTTATCTTTAAAACAGGGATAATGATAGCATCTACTTTGCAGAGTTAACGTAAGGATCAAATAAAATAATATACGTAGAGCACTTTTGAAACCTTAAAGTGTTATTATATAATCATGTCAGTCATTACTGTTATTGGCCTATGCCCCCATATATATTTTCTCTCTGGAAGGATTAGGTATCGAGGACTAAGTGGTACCAGGATCACAGAAGTTCCCAGTTAGAAGGGACTTCAGAAACCATTCATTCAAACCCCTACCTGAGCAGTAATTCATTCTCCTCTTGTCCAACAATAATCTTCTGCCCACAAAACTCTGCGGATCATGAAAAATAAATGAACAAACTAACAAAGAGTCCCATGGAGCTAGTGACCCACAGCCAGCATAGTCCAACGCAGTCTTACTGCACATGAAGATGCTGAGACATAGGGAAATTAAGTGACTCACTCAAGGTCATACAGGTAGTGTCAGAGGCAAAATTTGAACCCAGAGCCTCTAACTCTCCTACTGCTATTTCCAGGCTAGAAGGTCTCAGAGATAGCTTACTGAAAAATAAGGAGACCAAGAATGTCTTGGGAATCAGAAAGACCCCTGGATTAGAGTCAAAAGACCTGGTTCTGAAAGTCAGAAAGACTCTGGATCAGGGGACTCATAGAAACTTTGACCTTTCAGATATCCACTTAGATATTCTGAACAGAAGTTCCCAATATGCAACCTACATAAGTTTGAAATAATACTTTTCTTCATTGGTGTACAAGTTGGACTGTGTTTGTTATTCTGGGCCCTATGAATAGATCAGGATACTATTGTTGTTATAAGGTAGGAAAATATAGAGGGGGTGATTATTGGGAAATGAATGTGGTGTAAAAGAAAAAAAAATACCTTAATAATGATTTTTTGTTTTGTTTTAAGGAACCATGGAATTAGCATTTGGATTTACATAATGTTACCTACCTTTCACAGCAGGCTCAAGAGAAGCCAACCAAATTGGAGACACTAGCCAGCCGGCATTTCTTCTGTATAGGGATTTGGAAACTCAAATTAGATTCAGAAATATCTATCACAGGCTCAGAGAACTAGTAATGTGTGCTTTCACATTCTTATCTATTCAAGTCCTTTCCTCAATTGTCCAGAGCTACAGCTGGGACTAGCTCAGGGTGATGGGATATTTTGATGGTTACCTAGGGGAAGGAAGCATGAGTCGGCCAATGCCTAATTTTGGCCCAACGTGGATCCTGCACAAAGGTGGAGGATATGGTATAATTATCTTCCCTATCTAGCTCTTGCAGAGACTGAAAGGCTACCATTAAAAATCTTTCATCAGAGAATCAGAGAGTGATGGAATCACATAGTTGGAAACAGTCTTAGATAGATCTAGACCAAACACCTTTCTGAAGCATGGATCTCCTTACAAGAATGAAAAATTCTTTGGACCTTGAGTTTGTCCATGTCCTCACCTCCATTACAGTTATGCAAAGCAATTTGCTGTTCAGTTGTTTTCAATTGTGTCCAGCTCTTCAAGACCCTATTTGGGGTTTTCTTGATAAAGATTCTGGAGTGGTTTGCATTTCCTTCTCTAGCTTATTTTACAGTTGAGGAAATTGAGGCCAACAGGGTTAAAGTGACTTGCCCAGCGTCACACAGTTAGTAAGTGTCTGAGGCCAGATTTGAACTCAGGGAGATAAGTCTTCCTGACTCCAGGTCTGACATTCTATCCACTGCACCACCCAGCTTCCTCCACAAATACCAATAATGGCACTCAGTTACTCATATGGATCCACAATATTGTCAGTAATGACATTTCCTCCAATGTTGAGATCACAACTCATTCACACCTACCCATGTGCTGCTACTGTTATCCACAACCTTTCATAATTCTTACATGGGAGATCTATACAACATGCTTAGAGATTTCCTCAATTTCTCCTGACATCCAGAGGTTATCTGTGACAGACTTGGGCTGCCCATCAGTTACCACTGGAAGTTCTCTCCCCATGATTACCACCACTTTTTGCTCAAACATTTCCCTTATGATAGATATCCTTTCCTCTAGGTCCTCTTTGAAATCTCTTATTTGTTAAATGTTACATGATGCAGCCAGCTCATGCTCACCATGAAATGAAAATAATAATAACTCATGTTTAATGTGTTTTATATGTATTAGTTCATTTGAACCTCACAATGACCCTATGAGGTAAGTGCTATTATTATACCTACTTTATGGATGCAGAAATTGAGGTGGAAAGAGAGAGGTCACATGTCTGACTGAAGGCACAGAGCAATTATATATCTCAGGTGGGCTTGAAATCAGGCCTGTCTCATTCCAAGTCCAGTGTTTTCTGCAAATAACTGGAAATTTTTATCAATTTATACTCTGGATAAACAAGGCAAGGAGTCATGGGAGAGATGAGGTTAAGGGATACATCCTGTGGGAGTGGTTCAAGAACAGTTCCTGAAAATTCAACTTTCCTGTCTCCATTATTTGGCCCAGGTTTGGCCCACCTACACGATGGGAAAGCATGTTAGAAGGTGGCAAAAGCTGCTGTATGCTGGGGAACAGACAGATGCTGGGTTGGGCAGCAGGACCACGAACATTCCTTCACATGTGAAGTCCCAGCTGTTTCAGGTTCTACAGGCAGGATCCAACTGGTATTTTACAAACTCATTCCAACATGGCTAGCTGGACTTCTGCCCTGGGACTGACTCATTAGCTTAAACATCCACCAATGAATACAACTATTTTTCTTCTTCCTTTTCTAGCTCTACTGACTTATTTGTCTCCCTGGGTTTGCTCCCAGATGAGTCTCATTTAAAGATGCTGCCATGTGGGGTCAGTCTACCTCTGAAGGTTAGCTTCTGGAAGGCTAAAATGTTCACTCTCAGCTTCCATAATTGATTCTATAGATGCACTTCCTTGAAGTCCAACATGGGGGACTGAGGATCTGATACAGAAACATATGCCAATTTTCCCATATTTACGGATGGGAAAATGAAGATCTGAAAGACTGAGTGACTTGTACACACTCATTCCAATATTATATGTTGGTACAGAGACTTCAACCTAGGTCTTTTGACTCTGAGACCTGTGTTTGTAATATTGCATTGTTACACACACTCTTTCTCTAAACATACACTCAACAATGCACGCATAACACACACCTCATATGGAAACACAAATTCTAATCACATAACAAGAAACATTCCAGAAATGATATTGCTTGTTTTTTTTTTTATTTCCTATGGGATTCTTGGTTACTTTCTGTACCCTTCCCCACCTTCTGGTGAGGGTGGGGATCATAATATACTTTAGGCTCCAATATCTGGCTTTATAAACATAGGGCCAACCTAGTCTCATGGAAGGCCAATAGATGAGAAAATTATGTCTTGAGCATGGGGCAACTAGGGAGTACAATGAATGGAGTGTCAGGCCTGAAGTCAGGAAGACTCATCTTTGTGAGTTCAAATCTGGCCTCAGACACTTACTAGCTGAGTGACCTGGGCACAAGTCACTGAACTCTGTTTGCCTCCATTTTCTTATCTGTAGAATGAGCTGGAGAAGGAAATGGCAACTACTCCAGTATGTCGGCCAAGAAAACTCCAAGAAGAGTTGGACACAGTTGAAACTACTCAACAACCAATGTCCTGAGCAGGCTAATCATGGCAGACTCCCTATTATAAAGCCAAATCCTTTCCTCCCTCATTGAAATAGAGACTGTGCAACTGGGGGACACACGGGATCAGACACATGGACCAAGTGTTCATAAAGGAAATACATTATTTCCAAACTTCAAAAGCCAGTCCTAAGGAAAACCAGTCCTTTGGCCTCTGTAATATTCTTTGGATTCCAATCACTCATCTCCATTTCAGCTGCTCCAGCAAATGACTTGGGAACCTCATCAAATAATGAATTCAACAGCCCATTAATAAGTTGGTCCTGGCTACATACTCTGAGAGAAATGCAAAATTTAGATCATATGGTCTTGAAAAAACTGGGTAGTTCCTCTTCGAAGTCATCAGATTTTTAATACAATGGTCTAGGTTTCAAGTCCCTAGTTGGGTGGAAAATCCCTCCTGTGTGAACTAGATGGTCACTGAGGTCCCGTCCACCTCTCAAAATATGAGACATTGAATTTAGACTTTACAACAATTAGCTAACATTTTTATAGTACTTTAATACTGACAAATCACTTATAGGCATCATTTCATTTGAAGGGTCATGCAGCCCAGGGACTGCCCTCATTTTACAGATGAGGAAACTGAGGCCCACAGAGGTGAAGTGAAATGATTTGCCAAAGGTCCCCCAGCTTCAAAAGCAGCAATCTGGATTTTAGCTCCAGATTCTCTGAATTCTAATCCATCCCTTACTCCAATGTGCCATGCTGCCCAAAGACACTGAAATTAAACAGGATGCCACATTTAATACTCCATAATACTAGTAGAGGGTGTAGGCCTGATAGGAGAAGTAGCATGGTATAGTAAAATGATGAACTGGCCTCAAAGTAACGAAGATTTGGGCTTAATCTCCCCTCTAACACATACTGGCTGTATGACCCTGGTAAAGTCACTTAACTTCTCAGTGACCCCAGGCAACTTTCTAACACCATAAGTTGCAAAGCAGGTGCTGATCTGTATCTGGCACTTGTGGAGGGAGTCTGATTGCTGAGAGTTCCCTATAACATTGAAATCACAAATCCCTTAAAACAAAAAAAGCAACAGCAACAACATGAAAGCCATTACTAAAATGGAAGCTTGCTGAGGGCAAAATCTTGGTCGTATTCATCTCTGTCTGACCCTTCAGCTCCCAGGAAAATGAATGCAACTCTATGACTGGGAAACCAAGGCTCTCAGTCGACCTTGGCTAATACAGCCAACATTTGCATGTGGTGAAAGGTCAGCTAATAATTTAGTTAGTTATGGCTTAGATTCTGAAGTCCATAATCAAATATGCTCTATATTTCCAGATGACACAATTACAGCCCTTCTTGATTATCAATAAAGCTGAGACTGCAGATAATTAAATTATGTTGCCTTTCAAGGCTTAAAAAAAAGAACCAAAATTCAAAACACGGTGTCGGGAGATATTTAGAAAAGATGAGTCAGGGAGTGTTTCTCCCTCCTCCCTGGTAACTGGACAGTGTCACAGAGAGAACCAGAGATGTGGAAGTCATAACCTAGGTTTTAGGGCCTGGGGCATCCCTAGTGATGTCCAGGAGGCATGTTTCAGCAATGTGTTCTGCAGACCAGCCGGACCCACACTCAAGGTAGAGAGCATTGGGAACTTCACGGTGCTCTCACATCAATTGCCCTCCCTGCCTTCTTCAATGTGGGGCTTAGCACAGCTGGGAATGGGTTTCCACATAGCCTTCCCAGGCTGGAATCCCTGCAGACTTCATCTTCATGGTCTGGAAAATACCTGTTAGGTAAACAGGTTTTGAAACACTTAATCTACATACCAGATAAAATTTCAGAGCCAATGAATTCTGTAAGCCAGTATCACCAACATATCCATGCCATCAACTTCCCATCTTAGTGGTTTCCTACTTCCTGTGTGACCCTGATAGACACACACCCTCTCTGAGCCTCAGTTTCCTCATCCCTAAAATGGAGGTGTTAATGACACCTAAAACACAATTTATGTGAGAAGAAAATTAGACAAGCAATATAAAATGCTTTAACAGCCTCCAAGCTCTATAGAAATTGGAGCTTTGAGTAGTATAATTACCGTTAGTTACCATCATTCAGTCTCACGGCTTGTTTCTTTCCTTCCTTCCAGTTCCTCTCTCTAAGACTGAGCAGGGTAAGTGTATCCTTTATTTAGCCTGACAGGCCTTTTAACATTTAAAGACAACTCTAATGGCCACCCCAGGCTTCCCTGCTCCAGGTGAAGCAATTTCAGCTCTTACAAACAATTATCATATGATAGGGACTCAAGGCCCTTCCCAAGTCTGGCTGTTCTCTTTTCAATACTCTCCAGCTTATCAGCATTTTTCCCAAACCATAATGTCAAGAACTGAACAGAGGACACTAGATATGTTGTAACGAGGGCACCAGACACTGGGACTTTCCCCTCCCTAGTCCTGGAAACTCACCCTACATGGGCTTTTAGAGGTTTGGGCCAATGAGAAGCAAGAAAGGGGAGGCAGCAGTGGCTGAGACTATACCTGAGGTAGACTGTGCTAGGCCTGGGCTCCAGAGCTCTTTATGGTGGCCAGCAGTGCACAGTGGGAGAATGAAGGCACATGTGACTTTTTCCAGGTGCATGGGGACATAGGATCCTGGGGCCAAAAGACATCTCAGAGGCCACCTAGGCCACCTAGAATAGACCACCTGTACTTCCTTTCTGACAGTGAGAAAATGGAGGCCTGGAGAGCTTAGGTGACTTGGCCAAGGTCACAAAGGCAAGTGTCTGGGGCAAGATTCTGACTTCAGAGTCGGTGCTGTTTCTACCTTTTAGGCATGATTCTATTGTCAGCTGAAAGGAACTTTAGTTCCTGCTTTCGCTGGCTTTCTTTGCAAGCAAGTCAGGTCATTCCTATGTGCCATGACCTGTGAGGTCAGAGGACAATCTGGGCTCCCCATAATGGGGTGGGGGGGGAGGGTGTCAGCCTGGGACAGTATGGATTTAAGGACTTGAAAAGACCACAAGTCATCTGGTTCTTTTTTATTATTTCCATTTCATGAATGAGACAATTGATGTCCAATGACTGCAAGAATATATATGTAAACAATGCCAAATTAAACCTGAAGGTTGACTCTGAAGAATGGAGAAAATGCACCTGCCTTCTTTGCAGAAATATGGAACTATGTATATTAGTCATACACTGTCAAACCTAGTTGATGGGCCAGAATAGTTCCTGTCTCTCTCTCTCTCTCTCTCCCTCTCTCTCTGTCTTCCTTCCATCTTTCTTCCTTCCTTCCTTCGTTCCTTCCTTTCTTTCTTTCTCTTTCTTTCTTTCTTTCTTTCTTTCTTTCTTTCTTTCTTTCTTTCTTTCTTTCTTTCTTTCTT
>NW_020954844.1:7255773-7261911 GCF_900497805.2 Vombatus ursinus
CTTTCTTTCTTTCTTTCTTTCTTTCTTTCTTTCTTTCTTTCTTTCTTCCTCTTTGTTAGAAGAGTTGGCTCCCTGGAAAATGGAGAGGAAGGTATACATTTGGAAATAAAGTCAATGTAAAAAAAAAAGACATCAAATTTTTTTGAAAAAAAATTGTTGCTGAGTAGAAATGTGCCTGGGAAAGACTGTTCGATTTGAAAGCAGAAAAGATGGACTTGATTCTCAGTACTACAATGTGACCTTGGCTATCACTCTACCTGGCCAAGACTCAGTTTTTCCATATGCTGATGGGGTTGGTTGGACACTAGATGACCTCTAAGTGTCCTTTCAGATCAAAATCCATGATCCTACGAAGAGATGACCTTGAGGTTCCCACCTAGCTAAAAGCTCTGAAACATTATAAATGTGTACAAGGTCACCAATGCCAGTGATACAAGCAGCAGCCAGCACGTGTCAGAAAGTGATGGGAGATACATTGAAGGAGCTAAGCTCCCCCTAGTACAAAAATGCTGCTGTCATGGCAGGAAGTGAATTAGCTTAAATGTTCTTTCACCAGGATGCCATTTCTCATCTCCCTGTTGTTGCATTTTTTTTCCCATGGTTGACCTGGTTTTACCTCTACCCTCTTGCCAAGTCTGACTCATCATGGCTCCCCACTGGAAGACCTCAAACAGGGTCCTGCTTCTTCTCTGACCTGCTTTAGGACAACTGCTTTGACTGATGGATCACTGAGTCAAAGGGACACCAAAGCACCGCGTAATCAGGAAACCCAGAATAGCAAACTTTGTCTATCTGGAGTTTAGAAAAGTTGTTTCCATGGGATGCCTTCCCTTCTCTACCACAAAGTTCCTCCCTGACTCCATGCAAACTGGCTCATGTGTGTTATCTTCTTCCTTTGATCAATATTTTTGTAAGCCTACTATTATCATATAGGATGCTTCATCTCCCATGCCTTTGCTTTGTCTGCCCTCATGCCTTGAAAATTTTTCCTCCTCACATCCGTTCCTAAGACTCTCTGGTTCTCTAAAGACTCAGCTCAACAGCCACTTTCTATGGCAGGCCCTTACTTTCCCCCACCTGACACTCCAGATGCTAACCCCTTCCTCTCTGAGCTGACCATACATCTACTCTGTATACATTTTTAATATCCCTATTTTTGAATACGTGGTCTCCCTCTTAGAATGTAAGCTCCTTGTGGGCAGGGGCTTTTAAAAACTTTTTCTTCAGATTCTCAGCACTTAGCAGTTTCTGGCACCTAGAAAGTGCTGTGCAAATTCTTGTCGATTGATTCACAAGACTGGCCAGCTGAGGTGGTGCAGTGGATAGAGTGCTGGGCCTGGAATCACAAAGACCTGAGTTCAAATTCATCCTCAGATACTTACCAGCTATGTGCCCCTCGTTCTGTTAACCTGTCTCAGTTTCCTCATATGTAAAATGTGGATAGAACAACTACCTGCCAGGGTTGTTGTGAGGATGAACTGAGGTAATAATTATAACATACTCAATACAATGCCTGACACATAGTAAACTCTCTATAAATGTTAGCTAATAATATTATTACTGAGCATTGCTCTGTACGGGCCACCTTTCTGCTCAAAAACCCTTAGTGATTCTCTACTACATGCTAAATGAAGTTCAACCTCCTTTACCTGGCATTCAAGGCCTGTGGCAGTCTGGCCTCCTGATGCCCATTGAGCTTAATTTCATATTACTCAAGACATTTTAGAGTTGAAAGAGACCTTAGGGTCTCATCCAGTCCATTTTACAGACAAAGAAATGTAGACTGAGCTTTTCCAATATTCGATCGGGTGGAGTTACTTTGGAATCATGACAGTGTTGGGCACTAAGTTAGGAATCTCTCCCAACTTTGTATCATCTGCAAACAGGATGAGACTGCCTCCTAGACCTTTGTCCAAGTCATCGATAAAAACGCTGAAGAGTTCAAGCCCTGGGCATGGGTTTACTCCACTGATGACCGTCTTTGAAGTTCATAGCATCATAGACCAAGCTGAAAAGAATCTCAGAGGTCATTCAGTCCAACCCCCTTGATTTCTAATTGAAGAAACTGAGGGATATTAAGTGACAAGTTTATGACGGCACAAGTAATAAGCAGTGGAGGTAGGGTTTGAACCCGGATTCTCTGACACCCCAGCCAAGGCTGTTTCATTTGGGCCCAACTATTCAATCGGTTCAAAAAGCTATCTAACTCTGTTGTTGAGTCATTCTAGTCATGTCCAGCTCTTAGTGTCCCCATTTGGGGTTTTCTTGGCAAGATATTGGAGTGGTTTGCCCTTTCTTTCTCCAGCTCATTTTACAGATGAGAAAACTGAGGCAAACAGGGTTAAGCGACTTGCCCAGGGTCACACAGCTAATAAGTGTATGAGGCTGGATTTGAATTCAAGTCTTCCTGACTCCAGGCCCAATGCTCTTTCTGATGTGCCTCAGCTGCACCTAATTCTACCATTGTCTAGATACTAAACTTCAGAGCCAAGATTCCAACTCAGGTTTTCTAACTCTTGAGCCATTGAGTGTCCTTCCTACTCTGTGGCACCATCTTCCCTTCATACGGTCTATGCTTCATTCAAATTGAAATCCTCACCATCCCTTGGACAGAATAAGTATTCTTGCCTCTAATTCTCTGCTTGTGTCCAATATCTCAAATTGCTTTTCTATACCATATCTTGTCTAGAAATCTCACTTAGTGTTTAAAGCCCAACTCAAATGCCACCTCCTCCAGAAAGTCATCTCTGATGCATTGAGTTGGGATGGGTATTTTCTCCCATGCTCATAAACTCCTGTTTGTATTTGTCTCATGCACTTAGCATGTGCCATAATTTATGGCATATGGCTTCTATCCCCACAACAGACTGTAACCCCTAGGAGAGTAGAGATCACATTTTATCTGATCTGTTTCTCATCTGACCCTTGTACACAGAGTCTCACATATCCTACATATTTAATGAATGTTGTAGAATAAGACAGAGGTAGCTAGATAAATCAGTATGTCTAGCTCTATCTAGTCCTGAATTTAGAGTAAGGAAACCTTGAGTTCAAATCCAGCCTTAAACAAGACTAGCTATGTATCCCTGGCCTTTATGTTAGTTTTTCATCTCTAATATATGAATAATACTAGCATCTACCTCCCAGGGTTGATGTGAAGATAAAATGAGAGCATATTTGTAAAGCACTTTGTAAACCTTATAGGCTATATAAATGCTAGCTATTATGAATGAAATGGGATGAGATAGGATAGGATAGGATAGAACAGGACAGGATAGGATGGAGTAGGATAGGATGGGATGGGGTGGATGGGATGGAGTAGGATGAGATAGGATAAGAGGATAGGATACGATACGATACGATATGATACGATACGATACGACATAACACAATACGATATGATATGATACGATACAATAAGAAGGGAGATGGGATGGCATGGGATGAGGAGAGTGAAGGGGAATGGAACAGGGTAAGGCAGATTCTTCAATAGACTCTGAAATAGATGGTTTGGACCCCGGGTTAGAAAAGAGGACAATAGACTACACTACCTTTAGAAAATTACAAAGCTCTTTCAGTCAACCTGCTATTAATGTCTTTATTCAGTCGGTCAACAAGCACTTTACAACATCTTAGACCAGGAAGAGACAGCATCTCTGCAAAATTGTCATCAAATATTCCTTTGGCGTCTTCTAGAAACAGGGAACCCACTCTGTTCTGAGTGCAGCCAGTTGCACTTCAGAATTGCTCTCACTGTTATGAAATTACTCCTTTCATGAAGCCTACATGAACTTTGTCTTTGAGGAGCTCACAATCTACTCAAGAACACACGGCATTTAAATGAAACTAGAAAACAGAAGTCTGTGGTCCAGCTCTGGGATGTGTGACAGACCCTTTTGGACTGTTCGAAGGAGTCACGTTCTGGCCTCTTCTGTCCTACTTTATCCTAGGCTGTGAGTGATACATGGAAGATATATTTACTCTTCACCAAAGCTATGTACTATGTCAGTCAGTCAGTCATTAAGAATTAGTGAATACTGAGGCAGCTAGGTAGCACAGTGGATAGAACACCGGCCCTAAAGTCAGGAGGACCTGAGTTCAAATCTGACCTCACACCAAACACTTGACACTTACTAGCTGTGTGACCCTGGGCAAGTCACTTAACCCCAATTGCCTAAAAACAAAAAATTACTGAATACTTACAATGTGCCAGGTATTGTGCTTAATATTGGAGATGAAAAAGCAAAAAGTCATTACCTTCAAGGAGCTTACATTCTAATAAGGAATGTAACCCTAACCCTAATTACAGTATCATTTTCCTTATAGTCAACTCTGCTAAAAAAAAAAAAAGAACATGTGTGTACTTAACAATCACCACATTATGTAAAACTATTTAAAAAAACAGAGTTTCTGGGGGATATGGGGTTTAAGGAACAACATTTCCAACCTGAAGTGTTGGTATTGTCTCTGGTGGTCACCAATAAGGCTGACCTTTCTGCCTATTGCTTGGGAGATAGCACATTCTCTCATTTTTTTTCAAAATGCTTTATTATTTCAAGCTTCTCCTCATTACTTATAGCTTTCCCTTCACATGCACTGCTTGGCATTTTTGAATCAAGACACATGGATGTGTTCGGGATGTTGAATGAGTGTGTGCATAGATAGATGATAGAGAGAGAGAGATATCACATACATATATAGTTATATATAGTTTATATATCTACTATATATAGTTATGTTATGTATAATCTCATTTCATCCTTGACACAGACCTGTGAGGTTGGTGCTATTTTAAAGATGAGGAAACTGAGACTTAGAGAGGTTAAATGATTTGCCCAGGGTCACACATCAAGGAAGGGCCAGAGGCGGGATTCAAATTCAGGTTTTCCAGATTCCAGATTTGACATTCTATCTGCTACACCACAGAGTGATGTCACTCATGCTCTTTTGAGAAGCAATGGATGTATTTGTTTGATTATTGTTTCCAGAACAAGAGGTGGAAATGGAGAGGAGGGTGTCATATACATGGAGGCAGTACAGATGGCAAGATATCCAGGCTAAATGAACAATAAAACAAGGTCTGGGACTGACTAGCTAGAGTGGGTTACTGAATTTGAATTATGAATTTGCTCTCAGGCACTCACCAATCTGGACTATTCAACCGCAGGGTGGTAGGTCCAAAGATGAATGGATTGACTTCCCCAGGAGGGAATCGGAAGGGAGGTATGGTGCCTGGAGAATCTGGCTGGAGGGTACATTCTAGGTGAGGAGATCCATGTAGCCGTAGGGTAGATAGCACGATGCCCAAGGTATATATATGTAGATATGTATGCATATATGTATTTATATATGAGTGGATGGATGAACAGATAGACGTATAGATGGATGGATGGATAGATAGCCTCAGAATCACAATAATAAGAACCCACTAGTATTCACCTCTTCCCGATGAAACTGGTTGCTCTGGGCAACTTTCCCCAGAAAACCCATTAAAGCAGTGATGTGGCAGGTGTTCAGCTGAATTTCTCCCTTGGAGAAATAAAAATAGTCCATTATGTAGAAAGATAGTAACCTCTGTGTGTGTGTGTGTGTGTGTGTGTGTGTGTGTGTGTGTGTGTGTTGGGAGGAGGCATCTAATGTCCCAGACTGAACAGATGGCTCACACCCAGCTTGCATTCCTTGTCCTATTTCTCTCCCATTGCTCTTTTTCCCTCAGTCTCTGTTGTGCCTTTCCTAAGAAGTTTGCATTTAATAGCTTCACCCTCTATAGCAACCTTTAAAATAATTCTAGCCCACAGACCATGAACTGAAAAGAAATAAGATTGACAAGGTCAGCAAAAATTTGGCAAAAAAATTGAAGAAATATAGTATCTTTCTTCCTTCCTTCTTTACCTCTTCTCTCTCTCGTCTCTGTCTCTCTGTCTCTGTCTCTCTCTCTCTCTGTATATCTCTCTCTCTCTCTCTCTCCTTCCTTCCCTCTCTCTCTCTCTCCTATGCACACCCATAAGCTCCTGGAAGGCAGAGATTCTCTTGTTCACTTTGTATGCAGCACTCGGCACAGTGTCCGGCACAGAGTAAGACCTTAGGAAATTATCTATCTATCTATCTATCTATCTATCTATCTATCTATCTATCTAT
>NW_020954844.1:7261921-7346829 GCF_900497805.2 Vombatus ursinus
TCTATCTATCTATCTATCTATCTATCTATCTATCTATCTATCTATCTGTCTGTCTGTCTGTCCATCCTTGCACCCATTCATCCATCTATCTATCTAGCTATCTAGCTGTCTACCTATCAATCATCTCTCTATGAATTCAATGATGCTGGGAAATCCCATTGTGGAAACTCCCTCTACAAATGGAGATCAGCAGACCATTTGCAATTTACAGTCTCAGGAGGTCACTCGGGGGCTGGCCCAAGAGCATCCATTTAGTGTATGTGAGAGGAAGAATTTGACTCCAAAGCCTCTATTCCTCTATTCACTCTACCAGACAGCCTCTCAAACTAGAAGGGCCATTGGAAATAATCTATTCCAATCTCTTCATAGAAGAACCATGATTCAAACCCAGGTCTTCTTGTGCCAAATCCAGCTTCTCATGCTCTTTTGTCTAAGGTTTTTCCCCACTCCCTCTCAACATTCCTTTTGACCTTGCATCTTGCCTTCAGATGCCTATCCTATGCAGCATTGTTGCTCTCAACTGACTGTCAACAATCCCTATTAACCTATAATTTAGGTATGAGTTTATAATTCCTGAAGTGTGATTTCCCCTTCACATGGATATTTGCCTATTACTCAGAGACTCTTAGGGATGGAAAATATTTTAAGAACTATAGGAATAAAGGAAGTCCTAATGAAGGATGATCAGATAGTGGGATTGGCAAGCAATAGGGTTGATACTTTGGGATAGAAACCCCTGAACAGCTTACCCCAAGTCAAGCATCAGGAGGCAAGCTCTAACTTCATTCACTCATAAGTACTGTCCTAAAGTGAGGCTTAAGGGAAAGTTGGGTTTGGGGCTGCTAAGTGACTCACTGGATAGAACAGTCATCTTCGTGACTTCAAATCTAGCCTCAGATACATACTAGCTGTGTCATCTGTAAAATGAACTAGAGAAGGAAATGGCAGACGACTCCAGTATCGTTGCCAAGAAAACTCGAAATGGGGACACAGAGAGTGGGTATATGACTGAACAACGAGGGTTAGGGCAGGCAATGGTCCTCTTCCTGGAGGCCATGTCAATGACCAGAACTGGGGAATGTAAGACCATTGAGGGTAAGGGTGTTTCATTTTTGTTTTTTTTTTTTTTCCCCCAGCACCATTACAATGCCTGATACATAACAGAAACTTAACAAATGCTTGTTGAATTAAATTGAAAACCAACATTTTAAATAAAACTGGTCATTTTATTCCGTCAACAAAATTATTGACTCAGTCTTCTTTTTCCCCACAAAGTAATTGGTAATTGGAGAAAATGGACAGATGCATCCATTCAGATAATAATTTAATTATCTGATAATTATGGCTATCAGATGATAAGTATCAATAATTACAATATAATAATAATAAGACATTTCTAGAATTATTCTAAGGTTTGCAAATCACTTTATATATATTATTTCATCTGAACTTCACAAAGACCCTGTGAGGTAGGTATTTTGATTATCCCCATTTTACAGATGAGGAAACTAAGGCTGAGAGAGATTAAGTGGCTTGCCCAGGTTCATATAGTTAATAAATGTGTGAGGCTAAATTTGAACTGAGGTATTCCTGACTTATAAATCCAGCCCTCAACTCAGTATGGTGAACTTCCTTCCAGATACGATTTCCTTAGCCTGCCGTTGGATAATGTTACCTGGACAGGGGATGGCAACATTATAAAGGGATTATAGGGCTTTGTATATAATTAGGAAAGACTTGAAGTAGAAGAGGCAACATGTGCAGTAATAGTGTCAAACAAATGGAAATGGACACTTAAACCATACAGAGCCACATATTTGTTTTATGTTTTAAAATATAAATTATTAATATATGTGAATAAATATATAAAGTATAAATACATAATAAATTAAATATAAATTAAAACATAGTAATTTTAAAAATATAATAGTGTCTGTTTATTTGTTTCGTTGAATATTTCCCAATTACAGTTATCCCTTCCATATCATGGGGGTTAAGGGCGTGGTGCTACTTCAATCTGAAAAATCTGTATAAAGTGTTTTGGCCCTCTCTTTGTACCAGAGAAGAAGTCTGAATTTCTTCTTCTTCTTTTATGGGGTGTTTACAGTATTAAAAGATAAATATGTTGATATTGTATAATACCATGCAAGTATTTTATGCATTTCTGAGTTTCTAAACTTTTTCTGTATCATCTGTTGTCTTTCGTATGTCATCTTTAGCTTCTGCAAAACTCCCCAAAATTCCCATTTAATTTCTTATGCCGACCTGCAATATATCAAAACCATGATGAAGAAAGTCCCAATATGGGAGGGATAACTACACTTTTATCTGATTGTAACTACACTGGGGAGTATTGAGGGCCATATGTAGCTCCAATTCTTGGTATGTTTTATACCTGTGGTGTAGTGGATAGAGTGTGGGCCTCAGAAGCAGGAAGATGGGCAAGTCCTATTTTTAAGCAATACTGGTTGTTTGATCTTGGACAAATCATTTGACCTTATGGTGTCCCAGGCAACTAAGACATTCAGTTGTAGGGAAGGTGCTGACTTACATTGGCAGAGGGAGTCTGCTCCTGTGGGAGTTCCTTCTATCAATGAAATCACAGGCCTGTGCCCTGTCCCTATATCTGTAATGGAAGATGACCTCCCTGAGAATCACACCCAAAATCGGGGCTCAAATAGCAAGTCCTTTCTGATAAACCAAGTAGAAATGAGTATTCTAAAAATTTTCTCCTAATGTAATAAGTATAACAAGCTCTTATCTTTTTCCTATGAGAGATCTTATCATAATGGTTCATGGAATTTACATGCCTCTTTTGCCTGGAATTGTAAGCTGATAAAATAGAATTTTCCAGGTAAAAATATATTAATCCTCTAAGAATCAAAATGTATGCTGTTATTATTGCTACTGTTCTCACCTGGGGCATTCTCTCTCACACTCACCTGCCTAGAAAATCTACCTTAGGTTCTGGACACTGTTAGGGGTAAGCAGCCACTCAGAATTCATGAGCCCCCACAATGTGTTCACTTTAGCAGTCAGCACAAGGGCAGAGCAGTTAATAGAAAAAGTCTTTAATGAAGCAACATAGCCAATGAAGGAAAAAGGAAAGATCTGTCATGCATCCTTAGGGGTAAACTTCCCCATAGGAATGAATAATAAATGGATACACACATGCACACACACACACACACACACACTCACAGTCACACTCACACTCACACACATAGCATTGTGGCCAGGAATAGCACACCTAGCTTTTGACCCCAAGCAAAAGTTACGTGCTGTTCCCCATGCTAAGGTTTAAGTCAATTTCTACAACCACCTGGGGCTTGGTGATGGTTCTAGTTTACTCTCTCAGGCAGGTGTTTGACCTAGGCTAGAAAATTTCTAGTAATTCCTGTTTAAGCTCCTGGATGGATCTTTCCACTACCCAATACCAATTTTTAGGAATCTTCGCCCCCCCCAAAAATAAAATAAAATAACACACAGTTAAGAGCTATGTATAGACTAGAGCTAGAGAGCCCATCTTCCTCCCCAGATGTCTTTGGCCTGCAAATGGAGTTGAGGAAGAACAAAAGCTAAGGGAAGGGGAAAGGCCATTGCCATAGGACCTTGGGCACACCCTCCTCCCTTTATTATGGATATCTACCAGGCACAAGGGTGGCTAGGTGGCCCAGTGGAAAGGGTGCAAAGCCTAAGTCAAGGAGACTCATCTACCTGAGTTCAAATCTGGCCTCAGACAATTACTAGCTGTGTGACCCTGAGCAAGTCACTCTACCTTGTTTACCTCAGTTTCCTTATCTGTAAAATGAGCTGGAGAAGGCAATGGCAAACCACTCTAGGATCTTTGCCAAGAAAACCTCAAATGAGCTCACAAGGAGTTGAACATGACTGAAAAATGACCAAGCAGCAAAGCCCTAGACTTTTGAGTTGCTCTCTAGCTGGTGAAAAAGCTTACCATGTCTCTATGTTATCATTTTAGCCTCATTGGATAAGAATCTTTCTAAGATATATTAGATACCCTTTGCCCATGAAGAGAGCATCTACGTGGTTTAGTGGATAAAGGAATGATATGAAGATCTGTGTTCAAATTTGACCTCAAATGCTTACTAGTTGTGTGACCCTTGGCAAACCTTAACCACTCTAAGCCTCAGTTTTCTCATTTGTAAAATGGGGATAATAATGACATCTACCTTCCAGGGTGGTTGTGAGGATAAAATGAGGTAATATTTATGAAGAGACTGGTACATATAAAGACTGACTGGCTATTAACTGAGAATTCTTAATATAATGTAACCTTTTCTTAATGACTCTGGTCATCATTAAGAATGCTCTTTTATTTCTTGGGCTATAATCCAGCACCAGCCTTTCAGACTACTCCTTCCTTTGTTTTTGGCTGCACAGATGGACCATACTGACAGGCTGGCCCTGGATAGGGCAGGACTGCTGGTAGCACCCAGACAAAGAAGCGATTTGGTCAGGTCTGGTTGCTCAAGGTTGTGATTGCTAGCAAAGATCAGGCAATGGGCATTATCAGCAGGAAACAATGTGGTAGAGGCCAAAGGAATCTGGACTTGAGATCAGAAGATGAATTCAAGTCCAGACTCTGGCCTTACTTATTCCCCTTTATACAATCTCTGCCCTAGCTGAATTGGATCTATCTTTTCATGGTATTTCGTCTACCACCTCCATTCCTTTACACAAGTTAAGCCTCCCCCCACCCCACCCCCCAAAAAAAAACCAACCCTGGAATGCACTTCTTCCTCACTGCGACCTCTTAGATTCCTCAGTTTCCTTCAAAGAATACTTTAAATTCTGCCTCTCAAATTGAGATTTTCTACCCTCTTTAAGCCTCATCCTGAAGGGTATGGCTTTAAGTTAGTACCAGTAGTTTTCAATACTTGATACTTGTCAATTATGTCCCTGATCCCAAGATCATTTGCCCATTTTCACCCTTAGCAAATCATCAAGTCACGTACCCAAGATGATGAGACTAAGGTTTCATAAATCTCTTTTCTCACCTTGGAATCTCTGTGCTGCTCCTAATGAAAGGACCTCATTAGAAAAAGAGGCAACCTTGCCCATAGATTGGGAAATGGCCAGACAAGTTATTGTGCATTAGTGTAACAGAATATTATAAAAATGATGATGGAGATGGGAATATCTGGGAAGACTTATATAAACTGACACAAAGTGAAGTGAGTAGAACCAAGAGAACAATTTATACAGTAACTGCAACATTGTAAAGATAACCAACTGTGAAAGATTTAGCTACTCTGATCAATGCAATGATCCACCGCGATTCCAAGGGACTCATGATAAAAAACACTATGCACTTCCAGATAAAGCACATATGGACTCCTTATAGATTGAAGCATTTTTTTTCTTCATTTTCTTGCTTTTTTCTTCAGAACATGGCTAAAACAGAGATATGTCTCTTTTTTTGACTAGGAAATGGGGTTAAGTTATGCCCGCATAACACAGCTAGTAAGTGTTATGTGTCTGAGGCCGGATTTAAACTCAGGTCCTCTTGATTCCAGGGCCAGTATTCTATTTGCTGTGCCACCTAGCTGCTCCTATGTTTTTTTCTTTATATGTTTTATTGATATCTTATTTTTTTACTTTCTTAATAGGTGGGGAAAGGGTGGAGAGAAGGAGAAAATTTGGAACTGAAAAAAATAATTTTAGAAGAAAAAGAAAAGAAGGCACCCTGGTTCAGTGGAAAGATCATTGAAATTTAAGACAGAGGATATGAATTTAAATCCTAGCTCTGTTCTTTATTGATGTGATTTGGGAAAATCCATCTTCCTTCTCTAGAAACTCAGTTTCAACATCTCTAAGATCACTTTGTACTAAATGATCTCTAAGGACCATCTTGGCTCTAGACCCAATGATAAATTTCTTTTTCGGATTGTGAGACTTACATCAAATTCTTCCCAGTGTGTCCTCTAGCTCTCAAATCATTGGCAGAACTGTGATGATGCATGGATGGTTCAGAGCTAGAAGGCACCCAAGAAATCATGTGGTCCAAGTGCTCATTTATAGAGATAGAGACTTATGGACTTGTAGCAAGTGTGGTATCGTGTGTGGTTCAAAGGGAGAACACAAAAGATACATTTCTAGCGTCTATTTCCCCTACCTTTCTTCAAGAGATTTTATTTTTTTCCAGGAAGGGAAGCAGGAAATTTGGGGCCATATCCGGATCTCAGAGAAAATGGGTGTTGGGTTAAAATAATAGCTATCTGCTCCCTTAAACAGCATTAGTCTTTGCAATGTAACATTTATATTCAAGCTAAACTTCTGATCACTATTTCATAATAAGGAAAAGAGGAACCCCAAGCTTTATATTGAAGCCTTGTCTCTCTTCCTACCAAAATACCAGTTCTACAATGAACCCACATAGCAAATAGCAAAGAAACCAATTTATCTAAGCCAATAGCAAAAAAAGAAAAAATCTCATCTAAACCGTAAATGTTACAGATGAGTAAACTGCATCCCAGAGAAATTAAGCGACTTGCTTAATGTCACAGAGGCAATAAGTGGCTGAACCAGATTTTGGAAACAGATCCCCTGACCTGAAATCCAAAGCTTTTCCTAGAAGATCATGGGGCCTTCAGTTGACTCAGATTGAGCTTGCAGTTCACAAAACCCTCAGCTCATTTTGAGTTAAACTGCTGCCTAAACATACATTATCTACTTTGTATATATGAAGTTTAATATTTCAACCCAAGAGTAGAATTTTACCTTTATCCTTACTACATTTCCTTCTATTATATGTACCACCAACATTCAAGCTGGCTGAGGTCTTTTCACATCCTGACTCTGTCTGTATATTATTGATTCTTCCCATTTTGTCACCTGAAAATATGGTAAAATTGCCATCTATGTCTTAATCAAGTTATTTATTAATGTCTTAAACAGCACAGGACCCAGCACAGATACCTCCACTGGGAAGTTTCTTCCAAGTTGACATTGAATGATGAATAATGAACGACTACTCTTTAGGCCCAGCTGTTCAAGTAGATGCAAATTCTTCTTCTGAGAATATTGTCTAGTCCATATCCCTCCAGCTTTTCTGCAAGAACATAACGAGAGATTTTCAAATGCTTCACTAAAATAAAACTACAGAATTGCAAGTAGCATAAGGAAAGCAGAAATTTGACCCAAGGTGCTGCTATGATAGGGGAAACTATCTCTTTGAAGTAATTGTTCCTATGGCAATGGCCACCCTAGAAAGTCACGGGCATTGCTTTCCCTTCTGTAGTCTTCTGGCAGTACCTGATGACAAATCATAAGTTTTTGAGGAATCCCTAAAATGGAATATTTTGTAAGCAATGGGCTGTTGAGCTATGATTTTTAAGTCCTTTGAAATTCTGACATTTTGTGACTTTATTCAAGCATATCTTGGTTAGTCAAATAGCATTGACTCTGTGTACGTTGGTAATCTGTCCCTAAAGTATCATAGACCTAGAGAAATCCCTTAGGAACCCCTAAAGAGACAAATCAGTCAATGAGCAAGTGGACATAGCTGGTTGTGAAAAAGAATCGGCCAGAAGAATGACCAAGGAACCACAGGGGAATGAGGCTGTTAGGTAGTGAATAGAGCTCTGGCCTTGGAGAACAGAAGACATCAGTTTGAGGAGGAGGAAAAGAAGAAGAAGAAGAAGAATAACAGCAACAACAATGAAGAGAAGGAGGATAAGGAGAAAATCTTGATCTCCATCAGAGAAATGCTCTAATGATCTCACTAGAGTCAATGAACTTCTAAACTAGGGCAGTGATGCCATGCATGGAGTCATTGAAAGTTTGGGGTTTGGGATAGCTGTTGTTTTGAAGTGGGGTTTGAGTATGAGAATGGAAGATTCCCAGCTATGCCTAAGGAAGATAGTTTTGGCAGCTATATAGAGTATAGATTACAGAAATAAAAGGCTAAACTATATCAGATTGTGCACCGTCTTGGAGAGGGAGGTGGGGAAGCAGAGGGAGAAAAATTTAAAACTCAAAAGTTTATGGAAGTGATTGTTGATAAATCAAAAGAAACTAATTAAAAAAAAGAAATAAAATGCTAGAGTAAGAGAAACCCAGCAAGAGGTGTTGAGAGTCTGCCTAGAGAGAAGAGAATAAATGCTAGAGAGATTGTGGACATAGCATCAATAAGTCTTGGCAGCTTCTTAGATGTGGAGGGTAAAGGAAAGGGAAAGGTCAAAGACGATCACAGGTTGATGCCCTGCTAGTGATTTGTGAGCTCACCCCCTTCTGTGCCTCAATCAACAGCTGCCCAGTCCCGATGGTCAATCCTGAAGGCTTCCCAGTGCAGTGCCAAGAGATGATGGTGAACCAGACATTAGAGGAGACAGTGGCTCAGACAAATGGGTGCTGGATTTGGAGTCACGTGACCTCTTCTGACATTTATCACATGTCTGACTTGGGACAAATGACTTAAATTCTTTGATCCTTACCACCTTTATCTGTAAAATGAGAGGACTGGAATAAATGGCTTTTGAGATCCCTCCCAGCTTTCCCTGCAACTCTGCTTGATTTGACTCCCAGGATAAACTTAGCCCAATGCTGCTGATTCAGCCTCGGATCCTCTCTGTCTTCCCACCTCCCTCCACCTCCTCTCCCCTCTAATTGGAGGGCTGCAGGGTGGAGCACTCACTTATTCCCAAAGCCTTTCTCTAGAGAGGCCAGGATCTGGACTTTCCAGAATACTCTCTAGCTTCCATTTGCATCTCTGCTTGGTTTGAACTACAGAGAACAAGATACCCAGCACCAATTACCCCTTTCATGTCCTCCCACCTGCTTTCCAGTTTCCTTTTTTCTATCATCTTCTCCATTGGACTGTAAACTCCTTGAAGACAGGGATGTTTTTTTTTTCTTATTTGTATCCCTATCACTTGCCACAGTGCCTGGTGCATAATAAGCACTTAATAAATATAGATTAAATTGAATTGAACCATAGTAGAAACAGAGCATCTTTTGTAGTATAATTTATGAGTAGTTTTTAAATAATTTTTGGTCTTAATTTTAATTTTATAGATATATTTTCTTCTATTTCACCTTCCTTCTGAATATATTTCTTCCCATAATGATCAAGCCATCCCTTGTAGCAAGAATAAAAAAAAGAAAGAAAAGAAAAAAATAGTTTAGTAAAATTAACCAACATATTGCCTGAGGCTGACATTATATTCAATGTTCCATACACCTAGACCCCCACCTCTTCTAAGAAGGAAGGGGGTGTATTTTCTCATTTCTTTTTTGCAGTCAAGTTTGGTCATTATAATTATTAATCATTCAATTTCTTGTTTGTCATGTCTTAAAATAAATAAAAGCCATGAGTTGAGGAATAAAGCATATTTAATTGAGATAACAGAGTAGCAAACCTGCCACCCTAGGGGATGTCCAGCGGATTTTCAGGCCAAAAAGATCTATGAAAAAGCTTTTACAGTTTTAGAAGGAGGTGGGTAAGAGACAGTATGAGGTAGAAGGGCCAGGTCATGAAAACCCAGTGACCCTTAGTGGTCTGGGCAAGGAAAGCCCCTTCATTCTGGTTGTCTTGCCTTTCATGCCATGAATCCCAGTGGAAAAGAGCAGGGATATCAAAGGCTTAGATCCAGCCTGAACCAGGTTTCCCCACAAGCCAAGATCTAGGATGGGGGGACCTAGTGTGTGGTTCAGTTCAACCTAGAGTAAATATCTGAAGAATAGGAATGTAAGGAGTTTCAGTAGGTTAGGAACAAAAGACACAGTAGTAAATGGCTATAGTAAACTAGCATTTAATAAACCCAAAGACTCCAGCTTCTGGGATAATAACTCACTGTTTAACAAAAACTGATAGGACAACTAGAAAATAGTATGGCAGAATGTAAGTACTGAAATTCGGACATTATGAGGAACATTTAAGAGAGTGCCAGTCTGTAGTGCATTTGGTATTAACATTTTCTGTCATTATGTTAACAATTATATTAACAATTTTGTCAGTTGTATTCTTTCCGTTTATATTATGTACTCACTGCGGATATCGTTTCTCTGGTTCTGTCCACTTCATTCTGTATCAGTTCACATACATCTTAACATGTTTTTTTTTTAATTTTTTAAAAGTGGTTAAATCACTATTTGTTATTCTCCTAGACTGCATGTGAGATTGAGAGCAGAAGCATAAAGTTGGAGCTGGACAGAACATACAACCTTTGATCTCCCTGGGGATCTTGACTGTTCAATCAAACAACAAGCGTTCATTAAGCACCTACTATGTGCTAGTCTCTGTGCTTGATGCTGGGGATATAATGACAAGGAATGAAAGAATTTCTGCTCAAAATGAGCTTACATTCTAATGGGGGAGACAAGTATATACAAAATAAATCACAAATTGAAAATTAATATATATATGTATGTATATATAGACATATATGTATATATGTAAATATACATACATACACATAAGTTTTGGTAATTCACTTTGAATGTTTGCAGTTTAATGTATTTTCCTGCTTTAAATCTACATTTTGGGATCTTTTTTAGCACCATTTGTTCAGGGCACCGCCTCCTTTTCCTCCTCCTCCTTGTCCCTCATCCCCTCCCACCACCACTGCAGCATCCACAGCAGCTGCCCTGAGTTACGGCCTGCACAGTTCTGGCTGCCTGGTCCATGCAGCGGCCACAGATCTCAAATATTCAGAGGTCTTACACCATGGCAGCCATGGACAACAAAGAAACTGAACTTGACCAACCAGATAGGCAAGATGTTGAAGAAGTGGAAGAAGAAGAAACTGGTACAGATGCAAACAACAAAGCTCATCAGTTGACTGTTCAAATGATACAGAATCCTCAAATTCTTGCAGTTCTTCAAGAAAGATTGGATGTTTAGTGGGAACATCAACTGGATGTAAGAGCCTCATTTCTAAACTATATAGAGAACTAAGTCAAATTTATAAGTATACAAGTCATTTCCCAATTGATAATGGTCAAAGGATATGAACAGGCAGTTTGCAGATGAGGGAATTAAAGTTATCTATAGTCATGTGAAAAACTGATCTAAATCACTATTGATTAAAGTAATGCAAATCAAAACAACCCTTAGGTACCGCATCACATCTATCAGATTGGCTAACGTGACAAAACAGGAAAATGATAAATGTTGGAGAAGATGAGGGAAATTTGGAACACTAATGCATTGTTGGTGGAGTTGTGAACTGATCCAAACATTCTAGAGGGCAATTTGGAACTATGCCCAAAGGGTTATAAAACTACGTACACCTTTTGACCCAGGATTACTGCTTCTAGGTCTGTATGCCAAAGAGATCATAAAAATGGGAAAAGGACCAACATGTACATAAATATTTATAACAGTTATTTTTGTGATGGCTAAGAATTAGAAATTGAGGGGATGCCCATCAATTGGGGAATGGCTGAACAAGTTATAGTATATGAATGTAATGGAATGCTATTGTTTCATAAGAAATGATGAACAGGCAGACTTCAGAAAAACCTGGAAAGACCTACATGAATCGATGCTGAGTGAAGTGAACAGAACCAGGACAACATTGTACACAGTTAACAGCAACACTGTGCAATAACTAACTTTGATAGACTTAGCTCTTTCCAGCAATGCAAGGATCTAAGACAACTCCAAAAGACTCAAGATGGAAAATGCTATCCATATCCAGAAAAATAACTATGGAGTCTGAATGCAGATCAAAGCGTACTGTTTGCTCTCTTTTTTTGTTTGTTTGTTTCTTCTTTCTTATAGTTCCTTCCATTGGTTCTAATTCTTCTTTACTAATGTGACTAATTCTTCTTTGACTAATGTGAAAATATGTGTAATATGAATGTATATGTGGAGCCTATGTCAGATTGCATGCCATCTTGGGTGGGGGAGGGAAGGAAGGGAAAGAAAATTTAGAACTCAAAAGCTTATGGAAGTGAATGTTGAAAACAAAAAATAAATAAATAAATTTTAAGAAAAGGCAAAAAAAAAAAGAATTTCACTTTGAACCCAATGAATATTTCACAATGAGGTGTTGACAAACACATATCATATGCAGTCTTAGCCAGTTGATTCTGATCTCTTCTCCTTTGATGGACCAGAAGTTATAAGTTGCACAGGGTGTCCGGTAAACTGGGAAAAAAGGGTGAAGTGTCACTTTGAAAACTATTAAGAAGAAACAGAAACACAAGGGAGGTGGGACCATTCAAACCGTGATGAAAACAGTTTCCAATTAATCTTTCTTCAATTTCTTTTCTCTTCCTGAATTTCCAGAGAGTGGAGACCTGCATGATGATATAGAAGCTATCCTTGCAGCAGACTTCAAAACTGGTCACTTTTTACGTGAATGAGATCAGTATTATACTTCACAGGAGAAGTTATTGAAGAAGAAGAAGATTAAGATGATGATGATGATGATGATGATGATGATGAAGGTGAAGGTGCTGATGATGAGGAAGGGAAAGAAGAAGCTGATGAGGAAAATGATCCAGAATGTTATGTGAAAAAGATCCAAAACCAGCCGAGTGCAAGCAGCAGTGAGCAGTACGTGCTATGGCCTTGAGGATTACTGCACTGTTCCAGCCTAAACACACCTAATAGTTATTTATAGCCTTATGTATTGAGTTTTCTTGATAGAATCAAGTAAATAATTTTTTAAAAAGGAAATGTTTGAAAAGGAAAAAAATGAAAAAATGAACATTTAATAACCAGCTCAAACTGTGGGTTCATTCAACCTAGAGTTTTAACAGTATAATTTCTTCCAGATATGTGGAATGCAGTGAATCCCCTAACACATGTCCATTGCTACAGTTTGGTTCTTGTGAGGTCTTTTGTCATGTAGTTATTAGCCTGCAGCTGAGAAAATTATCCAAACTGTTATTTGAGATAAATATTAGTTTAGAAAAAAGAAGTCCTTCTGAAGAACCAACCAAAGTATTTTTTCAGCCCAGTGGTTGAATGAGTGTAAGTCTATTTGCACTAACTGTGCCTTCATTACTTTGTTAGAGAAATGGAGTAACTTACACTAACTGGAAGACAAAGCATTTTGAAATTTAGTTAGAGGGGCAGCTAGGTGGTGCAGTGGATAGAGCAATGGCCCTGAAGTCAGGAGGACCTGAGTTTAAATCTGGCCTGAGACCGAACACTTGACACTTACTAGCTGTGTGACCCTGGGCAAGTCACTTAACCCTAATTGCCAAAAAAAGAGAAAAAAAAAAGAAATTTAATTAGAGAAGACACTGGTATATGGTGAAGTATTTCCAGTAAAATCACATCTGAGGTTTGTTAACTGTCTGCTTGTTTGTGGATTTTCTTATTTTAATGTGACAGAGATCTACTAAGAAACTTAGGGTGAACAAAACCTAGTGTTTTCAGAAGTTAGCATCCTCTTCTACATGAGTAACTGTATCCATTTAAATTGAAAGCAACTTTCCTTTTCTTAGTAGTATTGTGGTGCACCTTCACTGAAAATGATCATTTATACCACTTGATAGAAGCTCATCGTGAATTCTTTTATTGCAATTTAAAAATAAATTACCAAGCAGAATGTTAGTCCTCAGAGGATAGTGTCTTATTTTGATACATTTGAAAGTCAACCCTGATAGTTGTAACTAATGGACATTATTTGGGAGAAGAGATCAGACTTAGAAAAGCAATCATGCATGTACCAATGTGGAAGTATGAATGAAGAACCAGTAAACAAAATTTTAAATCATAATAACCCTTTAAGGGTCATTACTGGGGCAACTAAGTGGCTCAGTGGATAGAGCACCGGCCCTGAAGTCTGGAGGACCTGAGGTCAAATCCGACCTCAGACCAAACACTTGACACTTACTAGCTGTGTGACCTTGGGCAAGTCACTTAACCCCAATCGCCTTTAAAAAAAAAAAAAAGTCATTACTGTTAAATTTATTATGGTCTTGGAGCTGAAGCTAGGGAGAGAGCTCTATCCTGATCCTCATTGCTTAATATGTGAATATAATATTTATTCATACCTTTAATCTCTCCATATACTTAAACGGGTAGTACTATTTATTTACCGACTTCACAAGAATGCTGAGGCTTATTAAGTTATATAAAAATTGTTCTTGGTCATTAAAAGGTCGGAAATTTTAACCTCAACAGATCTACATTTCTATTATAAGTAAATTGTCTCTCTTCAACTGCGATTATAGACTGTCATGTGATTTATATTTATTAGTTTGAATAATATTCCAAAAAGGAAAAATGGAAGGATCCCAGAAAATTTTTATTTGAATGGATTAGAACAGAAACAGTTGTAAGTACCCAGAGGTAATAGAAAGGAGCATTATGGCAAGCATTTAAAAAAAATCTCTCCAGGTATCTTCAGTTTATTCATTGGCAGTTGAAAATAATAGGAGACCATTTTTCACATGTATATTGTGATAGCAGGAGGTGAGAGAGGAAATTAGGGTGCCTAGCAATGGATGAGAGGAGTAGAATAGAGAGGCTAGGAACATTGGAAGAGGATTTTACCTCCTTTAGAATTTGGGTTTATGTCTTCCTGTCCAAATTCCAGGAAGAAGGTTGACTAATGGAGGCAAAGGTCACTTAATTTGCCTTCAGGAAAAATGATCCCCATATGACAGGTCAGATTGGTTCATTTGATAGTGCCTAGGTCATAGGTCATATATGTCTATTACATTGACTGGAGGGAGGTGTATTTTTTAATGCATCTGAATGTAAAAAATTATCATAATTCAGTGGAAAGTGTATTGGATTTGAAGTCACATGACCTAGGCCCAAATCCCAGCTCTTCTGTAGGGGAAAAGAACACCAGGTCAGAAGTCATAGGTTCTGGCTTCACCTCCCTCTTCTGATGTTTGTACTTGTATGAAAATAGGCAGCCATTTCATTTTTCTGGCACCCAGATCCTGTTTCCTGATCTTCAAATTGAGAAGGTTCAGCTAAGGCTCCTTCCAACTCCATGATTCTACTTATGTCATCTTGGGCAAGTTACAGTATCACAGCATCACAGATCTACTGCTGGAAGGAGAATTTACAGACCATCTCTAGGCCAACCCCCTCATTTTATAGATGGGAAAGCTCAGGCCCAGGGACCTGAAGTGATTCACTCTGGCTGGCAGAGGTAACAATCATCAGCCCTGAGATTTGAACACAGATCCTCTAAATCCAGAGGCAGGATTCAAGCATGTAACCTCTATGTACCTCAGTTTCCTCCTTGGGAAAATTGGAGAAAGATGCTCAGTGACTTCTAAAGTATTTCCCAGTACAAAATTGTGATTTTATGAGCATTGGGTAGAGGAGGGAAAGAAGGGGGCAAAAATATAATAATAGCAATAACAATAATTAATAATAATAATAATAATAGCTAAAAGTTGTGGTTCAGTCTTTTCAGTTGTGTCTGACTCTTCATGACTCCATTTGGGATTCTCTTTGCTACAATATGGAGTGGTTTGCCATCTCCTTTTCCAGCTCATTTTACAGATGAGGAAACTAAAGCAAACAGTTACGTGACTTGCTCAGGGTCACACAGCTAGTAAGTGTCTGAAACCAGAATGGAACTTAGGTTTTCCTGACTGTAGGCCCAGTGCTCTATCCACTGAACCACCTAGCTGCCCAGCTAAAAGTTACATTGCACTATAAAGTATGCAAAGTGATATACATACACACATATATACACACATATGCACATATATGTATATACATATATGAATACATATACACATATATACACATTATGTTATTTGAAGGTCAAAACAAACCTATGAGATGGGTACTAGTGATATAATTGTGCCTATTTTATAGATAATAACAGCTAGCATTTATATAGCAATTTAAGGTATGCAGAGCACTTTATATATGTTATTTCATCAGATTCTCACAACAACCTGGTAAAGGAGGTATTGTTATTATCCCCATTTTACAGATGGAGAAATCGAGGCTAAGAGAAATTCATTGGTTTACTCAGGGTGGCACCATTAGTAAGTGTCCGAGGCGGGTTTTGAACTCGTCTCCGTGATTCCACTATTCACAATTTTACCTAGCTGCCTCATGAGGAAACTGAGTCTCATGGAGGTTGAGTGTCCTGGCCATGGTCACAAATCTAACACACATCAATCTGAATTTGAAGCTACATCCTCCTGACCCTAAGGCCAGCCTTCTCTCTGATGGGCCACCTTTTCGTGTAAGTGTATGAGGGCCTGCATTTAGGGAGGGGTGTCCCACCAAAAAGCAGTTGTTAGTCCATGTCTAGTGGAGGCTAGGGGATTTATGACAAAAGGCTGAATGAAGTCATCCCTGGCAATTTCCAGGCATTGGAATCTTTGAAGCCTCGTCTCAGATGATAAGTGATTTTCCCTCTGGACGGCCACATCACCTTAGAGCAAATAGAGGATCTGGAGGGGTCAGATTGAATGAGTCAACGAGGACCACTGGGGACAGAGGTAAGAGAAGAGCTCAGCACTTTTCTGGGCCAGAGATCTGGCTCTCCCTGGAAGCTCTGTGTCCTTTGGAGCAAGGCCAGGGGCCATAAATAATGATCACCGCATGAGGATATTGAAACTTTTCATCTGGCTCATCTGTCATCACACCTTTCCCTCCTGTTAACCCAGGCAATGAAGCAAAAGCAGCAGGGGACCCTCAGGCTAGCTCAGGGATAATTTAGGGCAGTGGTGGTACAGATGTGGGTGGACATTCTAGTTTCTGTATCATTTAAGCTTGTGAAGAGAACCTTCATTCCAGACTTGTCCTTGACAAATTGGATGTTTGTATTCCATATAGCAGAATGGAGGCAGCTGGGTGGCTCAGTGGATAGAGCACTGGGTCCAGAGTCAGGAAGACCTGAATTCAAATCTGACACTACCTGTGCGACTCTGGGCAAGTCATTTATCCTATGTTTGCCTTGATCCCCTGGAGAAGTAAATGGCAAACCACTCCAGTATTTTTGCCAAGAAAACTCCATGGCCAATATTGGCTTGCTCTGGTACATGGGGTCACGAGGAATCAGACTGAATGAACAGTTCTGTACAGAGAACTGATGACAATAATTAGCACTCATACAGCATTCAAGGTTTGCAAATAACATATCCTATCACATTTGATCCTCAAAACTACTCTATGAGGTGGAACGCGATCGTTATCACCATTTTGTAGACGAGGGAACCAAGGCTGAGAGGAGTTAAGTGACTTGTGCAAGGTCACATCACTATTAAATGTCTGATAGTCAGTCCACAAAGATTTATTAAGCACCTGCCAAGATTTAAACTCAGGTCTTTCTCCCTCTAAGTCTAGCACTCTCTCCACTGCTCTACCTAGCTGCCTCAGTCATCGATGTGCTCTTAGCTGAGGAGTCTCCAAAAGTCTCCTAAGCAAAAACGTTGCTCCCATCCTCCTGCTGAAGGGCCAGAAGTTGTGCTCACTGACTTCCCTTTGTGTGAATGGACACAGCTATGCATGTGTTCCCAGAGAGGAGCCACTCAATGAATTTGTTAACCATCACTTCATTAGACCTTGAGGTAATTAAACACAGGTGACTTCTGCTGTGGATAGAGGTTGGGAAGGGATGCTAATAGATGGTGAAAGGAGGCTAAGGAATGTACTCTCTCTCGTATATTTACAGCTGGAAGGGACCTTAGAGAACAATAAGAAAAAATTTTATTTTACACAAGAAGAAACTGAGGCACAGAGCAATCTGAGACAGGATCTGAACCCGAGTGTGTCTAACTCTACATTCAGTGCCTTATCCATGATTTCATGCCAGCTCAAAGGACAAGGAAAACAAAGTGTGGCATCTACATTTTACTGAGGGCCGGCCTGGGCATGGCTTAGTGGAAGGAGGACTCAACTACTGAGGCAGAAAAGCCTTAATTCTTCTCCCACCTCCAATACTTATTAGCTATGACCTTGGACAATTTACTTCATCTCTTTGTTTTCCCATCTACAAAATGGGAATAATAAACCTGTAGTAGCTATAGCAAGGGACAGTGTGGCATAGTAGAAGTCTGGCCTCAGAATCAGGCAGACATTGATCAGAGTCCCATTTCTGACCCCTACTGGTTGTGTTACTCTGGGCAAGTCACTTCTCAAAATTCCAGGAAATTTTCTAATATAAGTTACAGAACAGTTACATGAGTAGAGGGTGTTTTCTTGGCAATGGAAGCTCATTTTGCAGTTAAATCATAGGTCATGAGGCAGCTAGATGTCACAGGAGCTGTAGTCAGAAAGAGCTGAGTTCAAATCCTGCCTCAGATACTAACTAGCTTCTTGACCTCTGTGTCTCAATCTTTTCATCTGTAAAATGGGGATAATAATAGCACTTACTTCACATGGTTGTTGTAAGGGTAAAATGAGTCAATCTGTGTAAAAAGCCTTGCAAACCTTAGAGGACTATATAAATGCTAACTATATTTTTTTATTATTGCAGATCTGGACAAAAAAATATTTGAAAAGTGCCGATGTCCCAGGGTTGTGATGCTGAGATGAGACGCTAAATTAAAGAGCTTAGTAAACCTTGTTCTCTTCATTCCTCTCAACTTTATATTCAATTGAGTGCAGATAGAAATCATTCAAGCACAAATTGCTATTCCATGATAGTGCTGTGATTGCCCTGTGTCCAGTGTATGCCCAATTATTGCCAAAAGGGTTTTTGTAATTCAATGAAGTCGCAAGTTCGTCTTCTGAGGACTTGGTGAAATTATTGGCACCACCATCACCATTATCGTCATCTGCAGGATCCATAGCCTCGCTGTGATAGTGCACTGGGTGTTTCTTGTTGTCTCCGCGAGTATTGCAAAATGCTCAAGATAGTCTCCAAATATGACTGAGTTTAATTCTCTAACTTGGAGGAAAATCGAGTGAAGGTCCCAAAGGTCTCCGGGAGAAGAGTACTGTCAAATCAAACTATGTCCACTTGTTCCCACTCCAAAAATGTTGGGGATCATGAAATTTAATTATTGAGTAAATGGCTTTCTTCCAGGAAGCACAAGGTCTCAGACACCATAGGGTATTTGACTAACCCTATTTCTGAACAAGCAGGTCTTCTCTGCCGTCCCCTTATAATGGGAATGTCAGGAGACCTCCAATGAGGGGGTATCCACTACTTCCCAAGGCAAAATAGTCTCCTTTCATTTTTAGGATCTAGTCTCAAGACTTCTTTTTGAGTTCCACAAATTACTCCTAGTTCTACTCTCTGTGGCCAAGCAAAATCAGGACAACCCCTCTTCCATGGGATAACCTTGCAAATGCCTGAAGACAGCTAACAGGTCTACACTGAATATTCTCTCCAGACTAAAATAGGTGGAGCAGTGGGTAGAATGTTGGACTTAGAGTCAGGAAGTCTTGAGTTCAAAACCAACCTCAGAAATTTACTGTCTGTGTCATCCTGGGAAATTCACTTAACTATCCACAATGTGGATACTGTGGATTAAGACACAGCTCCAGTGTCTTAGTCTACACCAGGGGTTAATAATAGGATTTGAATAAGATAATTAAAAATTATGATAAAGCACCTTGTCAAGCTTAATGTGTTATATAAAGGCTACCTATTATTATTAAAAATCCTAATTTTTTCAACTGGTCCTCATATAATGCAATCTTTCTGAAAATAGACTCTGTGCATTTATTTGTTTTTTACATCTAAGGATTTTTACATCTAAGGATTGTCCCCTCTATCCCTCCCCCATCCCAGAGAGGCATCTCTTATAAAAAATGATTTAAATAAAAGACAAAAGGCAAAAAATACCCAAAAATTGATGAATGCATCCAAAAAATACGATGTTCTATACACTTTTCTTTATTTTATTTTTAGGCATTTGGGGTTAAATGACTTGCCCAGGGTCACACAGCTAGTAAGCATCAAGTGTTTGATCTGAGGTCAGATTTGAACTCAGGTCCTCCTGACTTCAGGGCTGGTGCTCTATCCACTACGCCACCTAGCTGAACAAGGAAGTATATTTTTTGGCTAGGCAATGGGGTTAAGTGACTTGCCCAGTGGCACACAGCTAGTAAGTGTCAAGTGTCTGAGGCTTAATTTGAACTCAGGTCCTCCTGACTCCAAGGCCAGTGCTCTATCCACTGCGTCACCTAGCTGCCTCTATACACTTTTCTACAACCATAGATCCTGACTTCTGCAAAGAAGCAGGGGTGGAATCTTCTATCTCTTCTTTGAGGCCACGCATGTTGGTGATCATTTTGGATGATCTGGTGTCAGTTATCTTGTGGCCGCTATTCTTTCTCTTTCTGTTGATGTAGTCTTTGTATATATCATTTTCCTGGTTCTGTTTACCTCACTTTGCTTCAGAAGTTCATGTCTTCCCAATGCTTCTCTGTATTTATTATGTCTAATCATGTCTTTCAGTTGTTCAGTCATTTTTCAATCATGTCCAACACTTTGTGACCCAGTCTGGGGTTTTCTTGGCAAAGATACTAGAGTGGTTTGCCATTTCCTTCTTGAGCTAATTTTATAGATAAGGAAACTGAGGCAAACAGAGTTAAGTGACTTGCCCAGGGTAACACAACTAGTATAGCACAACAATATTCCACTACCTTCATATATCTCAATTTGTTTGGCCATTTCCCAATCAATGGGCATCTACTTTGTTTCTAGTCCTTTGCTTCTACAAAAAGGGTTGCTATAAATATTCTGACGTACATTGAGCCTTTCTTTTTGTCAGTGAGCTGGAGAAGGAAATGGCAAACCACTCTAGTATCTTTGAATACCCCCAAATGGGGTTACAAAAAGATAGACATGACTGAACAACAAAGGTTTATTGATATCCTTCCTAAAATGTTGCTCTAAAAACTGGATAGAACACTCCAGATATCATCTGATCCAGGTACAGTGTAATAGGACCATCACTTATCCAACCTTGAACCTTATCCTTTGCTTAAATAAAGCCTTTGCTTCTGTTACAACACTAGCCCTTTGCCCATAGGGATAGAGACTGGACCTGTGATATCCATTAGGGTGGCCAGGGAGCACACTGGTTAGAATGATGGACTTGAAGTCAAGAAGACCTGAATTCAAATATTTGCATCAGTACCTCCCTAGCTTTCATCTCAGACAAGAAGTTTAATCTCTCACACCCTCAGTTTACTCATCTGTAAAAACATGAATAATAGTAATCCTTGTGAAGATCAAATATGATAAAGCACTTTGCTAACTTCAAAGCACTTTCTCATTGCTATCTATTAATATATAAAGAACTCTCATGTTAGGGAACTGTCTGCAAAAGGAGGTCACTACTTTCTCTGCAATTTAGGGTCTTAGAGAGTTGCCTTGGACATTAAGAGGAAAATTGACTTGGGCAGGGTCATACACACACACATATATATGCAATGTTTAAGTACCTACAATTGAAATACATGTCTGTGTGTGCATGCATATATGTTTGTGTATATATACAAACAAATTATGATTGTGTATATACACCCAAACATATACTTGCTTAATGTAGATAGATAGATACAGACTATGTGACCCTAGACAAGTCAATTTACATCTTAATATCCAGGCAACAGCTCTCTCTCTCTCATATATATAATTACACATACATATATACATATACATGCATGTATATGTGTACACATATATAACACATGTATATGTGTATATATATATATATATACACAGAGTTAGGTGATAAAAATTAAATTCATACTATTTAATAAGCAATGTTTAAATAGGTGGGATATTATATACACACACATATATGGATATGTATATTTGTGTGTATGTGTATACATACATATATGTGTGTGTGTGTGTATTCACCACCTTAAGCACTGCAGTACTTAAATGTTGCTTCCTAAACAGCATAAGAATTTAATTGAATTTCTTGTCAAATTAGCTGGGAGCCTTGCTAATTTCCCTGACTCTCTTGGGCTCTCTTACTCTCAGTAACATGGTCATGGCAGCTCCTTTCCTCTTCTGTCTTCCTACCAATCTTCTGTGGCTTGTTAAAAAAGAGACAAGATAATTGCTTTGAAAGCAATCCTCATCAACCTATCTCCCTGCCTGCTCCCCCTTCCCCTCCCCCACAAAAAAAAACCCTCTTTCTGCAAGTGGAGATCTAAGGAAGGCTAAGAGATTTAGAGTGTGGGAAAACATCCAGGTGTTGGCCTTTCCTTTTTGATCACACCAAAGGCCTGCTCAGCCTGCTCAGAGCCCAGGAAACCTGAGCTTGAACTTGGGAGGCTTACCATAGTGCCCAGCTATTAAAGGCAGGATCCTTGAAACAGAGACAGAACTGGATCCTATCCAGAAGGCAGGACCTACTTTTCTTGAACTGGGAGTGTTGGAAATAAAAGGCAGGGAGCTGACTCACAGACAAGGTACCGGTGGGGTACTTAGGGGCTTTGCAAAGATAACCTGACAATATTATCACAGCATGGGTTTCCACACTCTCTTCTGACAATTAGGGCACCTTCTGGGTGAAGGTTGTTATTATTTTCATGGAGAGAAAAGGTAAAGGGGATTGTTTGTGTATGAGTTCATATGCATTCGAATCTTCAATCAATGAGCCATTATTAAGCACCTACTCTGTACCAGGCATTCTGCTAAGGACTGCTGCTGACTTTTGTAAAACACTTTAAAGTTAGCAATGGCTTAAAATACATCACCTTACTTAATCCTGACAACAACCCCATGACACTAGTAGCGTGAGTATTATTATCCTCCATGCTATATCTTCACTCACCCCAAACCCCCAATGGCCCAAGTATGTAATCTTCACTTCCACAATACCTTTCATCTGCATCCCCTTCTCTCTATGCTCACAGTTATCACCCTAGCTCAGACCTTCTTTGCCTTTTGCCTGGACTATGTTTACCGACGCCTGATCTTATATGTATTAATATCTTGTGTGTACCTTGTGTGTACTCATTTACACACACACTCTCCCTACCACTAAAATACATGCCCTCTGAGGGCACAAAGAAATTCACTCCTGGCTGCCACAGAAGAGAAGAGTATATACCATAGCTAGATAGAGGGGTATATACCATAGCTACATAGAAGGGTAAGGACCATAGAGAGATAGAAGGGTAGAGACCATAGAGAGATAGAAGGGTAGAGACCATAGAGAGATAGAAGGGTAGAGACCATAGAGAGATAGAAGGATAGAGACCATAGGCTAGATACCATACATGAAAGTGAAGGGTAGATGCAATATGTGGGAGTGGGAGTGGCTTTCCTTTAAATGACCCCCTTAAGCATTTCATAGGCTAGCTGATTAATTCACAGGCACCCACCCTGTGCTTGGTTATGGGAACATAAATGGAGACATGACTGGAGGACCTGGGTTTTGACTGTACCAACCAATCAGTTACCATCCATTTATTAGACACCTAATATGTGCCGGGCAACATGCTAGTATCTGGACATGCACAGACAGAAGTAAAGCAGTTCTTGTCTTCTAGCATTTAATGGGGAAGACATTGATGGACAGATGCAGATGAGGGATGAAACAGAAACAAGAAAACTGAGGAAGTCACTAGTAACTGGAAGAGTCAGTAAAGGCTTCACATACAAGATGGCAGCATGAAGTGAAATCTTGAAGGAAATTAGGGCTTCCAAGAAGTGGAGATGAAGAGAGAATGCATTCTGAGTGTGGGAAATAAAGAGTACCCGAGTGGTGATGGTAAACAGGATGCCCTATATGAGGAACAGGACAAATACTAGTGGGATTGGACTGTAGTTTGAATATCAACATGTAATAAAGATGGAAAGGTAAGTAGGGGTCAGGATGTAATGGTCTTTAAATTCCAAACAAAGGCATTTATATTTGTGTTGTTCTTGTTGAGTTGTTTCAGTTGTATTCAAATCTTTATGACCCCATTTTAGGGTTTTCTTGGATACTGGAGTGGTTTGCTGTTTTCTTCTCCAATTCATTTTACAGACGAGGAACTGAGGCAACAGGGTTAAGTGACTTACCCAGGGTCAAACAATTAGGAAGTGTCTGAAGCCAGATTTGAACTCAGGAGAAGTTGTCCCGATTCCAAGCCCAGTACTCTATCCACTGTGCCACCTAGCTGCCCCATCCCCATATTTGTACCTCTAATCAAAAGAGAGTTTACTGAGTAGTGAAATGATACAGTGAGACTGGGGCTTCAGGAAAATCCCTTTGGCAGCTGAATGGAGGATGGATCAGAGTAAGGAGGTTCTTGAGGCAGGAAGACCAATTAGGAGGCGATTGCAAGTGAAAGGGTATGATGACTTGGGTTAGAATGGTAAATGTCTAATTGGAGAGAAGGGGACTGATAAGAGCGGTATCCTGGATAGAAATGATCATATTTGGCAGCAAACAGGGTATGTGTGCTGAATGAGATATGACCCCTGAAGATCACGCTGAAATTGGGATGCTGGGGGACTGGATGAAATCTTCAATGACAATCTCATCTCAGCTACTTACTAGCTAGAAGATGCTGAGCAAGTCTTTTTTTCCTAGCCTCAGTGTCCTCATCTGTAAAATAGTACTCTCCACACCAGTGTTCCTGTGAGCATCACAATGAGAGAAATTATACATAAAGTATCTTCTAAACTTGAAAGTGTTAGATAAATATGAGCTGCTATTACCACCAAAACCACCACCATCATCATAACCCTATAATTCTCATCTTTTTTTGATGGGATTTAGATAGAAACTGTGCTGGGGCAAGTTGCTAGCCTGCTGGGTGGTACAAACACACAATACATGTGGATGTGAATGTGTATGCATATGTATATTTACATCTATGTGTATACTTTTGTGTGTATGTGTGTATATATGTATATACACATATGTATATGCATATATACATATATGTGTATCTCTCTCTATATATATTTCATGTTCTGCAGACTACCATACAGTAAGACAAAATAACCATTTGTAGTTGAATAAGGTATTAGAATGTAAACTCATCCTGCAGACTCACTGAGAAGAACCAGAGAGCAGCCCCAGGAAGAACTAGATGGGAAGGATGGCAAGGCTTGTTCCCCAATCATTTTGGTCTCTGCTAGGACTCTCATTTTTGAAGGTTTTTCATTCTATTTACTTGGAGATTATGAGTAATTTATATGCCAACACCTGTTAAATTTCTTATTACGTTTCATGAATCAATGTTGTACCTAGGCAACGAGGGGCAGTACTTTGATCTGTCATAATAGTCTGGTTCCCATTTAGTAGTTGTAGTAGTACTAGTACTAGCACTGCTAGTAGAAGTACTAGTTTACCAGAACTAGTAGAAGAAGAAGAAGATGAAGTAGTAGTAGTAGTAGTAGTAGTAGTAGTAGTAGCAGTAGTAGTAGCAGTAGTAGTAGTAGTTGTTGTTGTTATAGTAGTAGTAGTATTGGTGGTGGTGGTGGTGGTAGTAGTGGTAGTGGTAGTAGTAATAATGGTGGCACCAGCAGCAGTAGTGGCAGAGCAGTTGCATTGGTGATATCCACTGTGCTGAGTTTTCTCCAGTGCCTGGAGCTCTGACTCTTTTGGGTGACTTGCTACCAATGGTGACCTCATGGTCTTACCACCTGTTCTTAAGGAAAGAAAATTGAATGATGCCAACTCAGTACTCAGACTACATCTATTTAACTCAATTTCCCCCCTGAATCACTGAGGCAACATGGTATGTAGCATAATGAACACTGATCTGGGAGTGAGGAGAGCCGGGCTCTCATTACAGCTCTATTACTAATTAACTACATGGACTTGAGCCATTCTCATAAAATCCCAGAACCTGTTTCCTCAATTTTAAAATGAAGGGCTTAAGCTAGAAGGACTCTTTCTAATGCTCTTTGATTTGTTGATACCTGCAGAGGAAATACAACCAGGATTATGCTGGGGTTTGCTTGCTCATCTCCTAATCAAGAAATCGAAGGAAGAAGCCTAGGATTTTACTTGTTTCCCATGCCCTGGGGAAATGGGAAGCCTACTGCCCAACGAATATCATGGAGAGTTTATATGGACTTTTTGAAAGAATGAAAACCATACTTGTGGCAAGGGAGGAATTTGTGGGCTATCTGAGATATAACCTGGAGAAAAGTGGACTATTCTCAGTGGTGGGGGCACACTCCTATGAGGCAAAAGGTCTACAGGATTATATCACAAAAGAAATGAAGAGAAGGATCCTTTGATCAGGATGGTATTAGAGCAAGACACAGGGAGCCTGTGAGTACTTGGCTAAGACTAATGAGATCTGAATGATTTTTCTGAACTGCAGGAACATTGTAGTGATGGGAGGAGCCAGAGTTGTAACTAGGATAGGTCTGTGGTGTCTTTGTCCCATGTTGCCATCGCTGAAGGAGCTCTTTCCTTATCTCAGAGAGCTAACATCTGGAAAAGTTTGCTTCTTCATTGTAATCATTTGGTGGGATGCCTAGTTGGTGGAGGACACAGTGGAGGAAACCCTCCTTCCCCAACAACGTGTCCCTGGCCCTTTACTACTTAATATTTTTACCAATGTCTTGGCATGGGTACCACGCTTAATTTATTTGTAAATGATGTTAAGTCGGGAGAAATAATACCTACATAGCACAACAGAAGCATCACTCAAAAGCATGCAGGCATGCTAGAACATAGAACTGAGTAGAATTAGAGTAAATTCAACAGTTTTAGATACAAACTTGGCTTAATTTGGGCTCTACAAATTGACTTTCCAAGTACAAAATTGGTAAGACGTGGCTAGATAGTACTTTGTCTGAAAAAAGATCTAGTTTTTATTGTTGTTTTTGTTGTTATTGTAGACTAGAAGTTTAGCATGAATTAACAGTATGTTATGGTAGTTAATGGGGCACCTAGGAAGTATGATGGATAGAGTGCCAGACCTAGAGTCGGGAAGACTCTTCTTCCCAAGTTCAAATCTGGCCACAGACACTCACTAACTGTGTGTCCCTAAGCAAGCCATTTAACCCTTTTTGCCTCAGTTTCCTCATGTGTAAAATGAGCTGGAGAAGAAAATGACAAACCACTCCAGTATCTTTGCCAAGAAAACCCAAAATGGGGTCACCAAGAGTTGGAGATGACTGAAAGCATCTGAACAACAATAATAGATGATGGTGATGATGATAAAAATAATAATAATAACTTTATTTAGTGAGTTAAGATTTATAGAATGCTTTACAAATATCATCTCATTTTATCCTCCTAACAACCCTGGGATGTAAGTGCTATTATTATCCTCATTTTAAAGATGAACAATCTGAGGCAGATAGTTTAAGTTTGGCTTGGCCAGTGTCACACAGCTAGTAAGCCTAATTTGAGGTGGAGAGCTCTACCCATTATGCCACCAGGCTGCCTCAGAAACATAGTGCAATCTCGCACTATATCGGTAAGCGTCTCCTTAGTATACAATTCTATGATCTCTCACCTAATAGCAACATAGAATAGCCCTGGTCTTGTCCCTGCCATGAAGTTTTGGATTTCTTGGAATCTAAAACATTGCTGCCCAATCACGGATTCTGCCCTCCATTATGAACACCATAAACTGCAACCCCTCCTGGGGAAGGGAGGCCTGGGAGAAAGTGAGAAAGATGCAGGCCTGTGAAATTGCTGATCACTTTCAAATGTAAAAGACTCCCAATGATTTTCTTTTTTCAAATATTTGCTCCATCTGGAGCCAGGGAGCACAGATGTGAGGCCAGCTCCACAGGCAAAAAAAAAAAAAAAAAATCAATGACTCCCCAGCCTGACGAAGAGTTAGAAGGGTCATAAATTGTGTGCTTGGCTTGTTATAGATCGATGGGAAGACTTACCCGTACATCGACTATTCTTTCTTTGAAAAGCAGCCACCAGGCGTGCAGACGGCTTGGGTAGACAGAGCCAGATTTATGCCTGTGGTCTCTGCCAGCTTTACTCATCAGCGGAATAGGCAGCCACCCCTGAGTCATGATTTCAGGGGGTCAGAGGGCACCATTGGTACACACAAATCTCGCTTCCACCTTTTCCCCCGTGCCCGACATGCCTTTAATAGGAGACAAAACCTTTCCTTCAAAATTAAGACTGAGAATGCAGTCTCCCTGTGAGTGGGAACGTAGTGACATATTCATGTTGGCAGGAAAGGGAGTGTGGGGAAAGCAAGGAGAAGGAAAGGATGGACGTCAGAACCTTTCCAAATAATGAGTGACATATACATGGGACTTTGAGGTAGCCTGGTGTAGCTGACAGAGAGCTGGCCTTGGAGTCAGGAAGACCTAGGTTCGAATTCTACATCTGACACATACTGGTTGTATGACCCTGTGCAAGTCACTTAACCTCTTAATACTCTAGGCAACTCTAAAATCTTAAGCTGCAGAGTAGAGGCTGACCTACATTGATGGGAAGAGTTTTTACACATGGTCTTATGTCAGTGAAAGCACAGGTCTGCTCAAAATGCACACACACACACACACACACACAAACGTGCATATGTGCACGTGCACACACACACAACTTTAAAGTCTTCAAAGCATTTCACTTGCATTATTTTCTTTGAGCTTCATTTGAGTGAGGTAGGTATTACGAAATGGGAAACTGAGACAAAGGTAAAGTCACCTGTCCATAGCCCTGCAGCTGGTAAGTTTCAGAGGCAGAATTTAAAATGAGATCATCTTTGCCTGAATTCCAGCAATCCATCCCCTTGGTCACATTGCCTTTCCTGATTTCAAGAGGAAGGTATACAGGGAGAAGGGAGAGACTATCAGAGTACTGAGTGCAGAGGAAATGGCAGGGCATGGGGCATCCCAGGGAGGGGAAAGAGCACAAAAAAGGTGATTTTGGAACTGCCATATGCCAAAGTTCTACCCTACCAGCTTTTGCTGAGGGGCAAGAAATTGGATCATGATAAGTGAGAAGGTAGGAGTCCATGAAAACACTTGGATAAGAAAATTCCCTCCTCAACTCAGAAACAACTAGAGAGAGATATTATTGATTCTCATTCCCCAAGAGGTATTTAGGGGTCTCAGGAGGGAGACAGAGGACTGGTCATGTGACTTTAAGGTAGTGGGAAGCTCCCACTCTAGACTGGAGATAGGAGGCATGGGAGATGATGAATATATTTTGGAATCCACTTTGTCGTGGGAGTAGATTGGGAAGGCTCGGTAGCAAGGTGTCGAATTAGAGCAGAATGTGAGAGTATGTGGCTATGGAGGCTTATGTCTTTGGATCATAGATTTCCAACTGCAAAGGATCCCTCATAGACCATCTGGTCCAACCCTTCATTTCACGCATTAAAAAAACAACTGAGGACCAATGAAGTTAAATGGTGCGCCCAAGGTCACGTAGGTAGAGAACATCAGGGGCAAGATTTGAACACAGGTCCTCAGACTGCAGAAAGAGTGTGCCACTCCACTGGTGCCACTTGGCCCTCTAATGATAATCTTCCCTCCAAGAGGCTTTCTAAATTTCCAATTCATCCTGTTTGTAAATAATCAGTTATATGTTATCTCCTCCATTAAACTGTGAATTCCTGGAGGGTGATGATTGCCTCACTGGATCAATTTGTGGGTTCCTTCAAGACTCACCTCAAGGGCCACCTTCTTCAGGAAGCCTTTCCTGGTCCTCCCAGCTGCTGGGGCTTCTCTTCCCCAAACTACCGTGTATTCATTTATCACATATTCCATAGATACAGATATGTGTCTAGGTTGTCTTCTTTACAATGTAAACTCCTTGAATGCAGAGATTGTCTCATTTTAACTCTGCATCCCTAAAGACAGCGTACCGTCAGGACGCCCTGAGTTTAGGTCCTGCCCCTAAGATATATTGTCCCTATGATCTTGGATAATTCCCTTAACCTCTTAGTGGTCTAGGAAAACCTCTCTTGCACTGATTCCCCCTTCAGACTTCTTCACCTCTTCTTTAGCTTCCTTCTTACTCTCTCTTCCTCTTACTCTTGGGATAGAGAAACATCTACCCCCAAGGCCTCTCTCCTTATCGGTGACTCTCTACCAGATCAGTATTTCCCTACCCATCCCCAGTCATTCTCATTTCTTTCTCAGAGAACACTCTGGATAGGTAGAGACTGTCTTGTTTGCTTGTATTTGTATCCCCTGTGTTTTGCACAGTGCCTGACATGCAGTAAGTGTCTAATAAATGCTTGCTGTCTTCTAATCTCTTCTGTTTTGTTCTGTTCTCTATAAAACTGTAAGTCACACAGAAGGTACCTGCCTGCATTGGTGGAGGGACTTTCCTTACTTGGAAGTTCCTTCTTTCAATGAAATCACAAGTCCAGTCCCTCTCCCCATCCCAGACCTTAGCACAGTGTCTGGTATACAATAAGAGCTGAATAAATGCTTGTTGATTCATTGATTAAGACACTGGAAACCCTTGAGGGCTATGTAAATACCAACCAGTATAATATGTACTGGGTTGTGTTTGTGTTATATTGAAAGCCATAAGGAGGCACAGTTTAACCTCATTATCATGAGAGGCCAGAGTGAGTTTTTGACTTAGGCATTTCCGCTGAGAGTTCACGGTCTTGGGCACATTCTCTTATGGATATTTCTTTATCTAACTCACAGAGGTGAAGAAGGAAGGAAGGATGGAAGGAAGGAGGGAGGGAGGGAGGAAGGAAGGAAGGAAGGGAGGGAGGGAGGGAGGGAGGAAGGAAGGAAGGAAGGAAAGAAAGAATTATTTTTAAACCCTCACTATTGCCAGGTATTGTGCTAAGTATTTTATAAATATGATCTCATTTGATCCTGACAACAATCCCGGGAGGTAGATACTATTATTATCCCCATTTTACAGATAAGAAAATTGAGGCAGACAGAGATTAAATGACAGGCAGTGTCTGAGGCCAGATTTGAACTCAAGTCTTCCTGATACCAAGTCCAACGTTCTTTCCACTCTGGCACCTAGTTGCCTTTTAGGTGGTGATGGAAGATTAAATTAAATAAGAGGCTTTCTGCACTGGAAAATGCTTTATGAATGTTCAAATGCTTTGTAAACCAGAAGGGTTAAGGCATTACTACTGTATGCTGTCTTCTCTGGGAGATGAGACACCTCCTTTTCTGGGCATGGGATTTGGGTTTTTAACTGCTCTGTGCCTCTGTGTGAACCTAAGCTTCCCTAACCTGGGATCTTCCTATTGGCCCTTGCTTATGAGGGTCCCATTAAGGCCTAGCCTCCCCAGGCATGCTATTGCCAAAGTACTTCCTCTAAGGCATAGGTCTAAATATGTCAGGGTCAATGTAGGCCCACCTGCAGCTAGGAGAGCTAACCCCTTGGCATCCTTTTCAAAGGAATAATTATGTCATATTCAGAAGAATATCATTAAGGATTCTATTTTCATTCTATAGGATCCACTGTGATAGATTTTTATATTTGTACTGAACTGATAATATCCTCCAACTGTCCAAGTATCTGAAAGCATCCAAAATATATTGAGTTTATATGGTCATTATTGAGCTAATAATTCCCTCTCTAGTCAATATCTTTCACAGTCCTCATTTAAAGCATCTCTTGTGAACAAAATTTGCTGTTTCTCATGGGAGGAAGTTCAGCTTTGAGGAGCTTTTGTCAAAGACCCAAAAGATCCAAAGAATAGCAGACCCAAACAAGCTTGCTCTGATTGATGGCACAATCAGACTAGCAGAAGAGGTTACGAATGTCTTCCTTTATATCACCTCGTTTTACTTCACTCCATAGCATGTTACATGGTCTGTTTCAAAGCTACAGCCTCTACCTAGTATGCCAGCCCCTACCAGTCCTGGTCCCCACTCTTTCCACGCTGCCCTGATGCAGACAGAAGCTCCCTGCCCTGGGGCCACCTATACTGGTCACATCAATCACACTCTCAATGTTATTCCCATATGAAATCAACCTATTTTACACATGTGAACCTCCTCATGATCATGCTGCTACCCATTTTCTTTCTCTCCTTCCCTTCTCCCATTTTACTCCATAAGCAGCACACGCTCCATCACCCAGCCGCCAGATCTCACATTGTGTTGCCTCGTAATGATCAATGAAGTGCCTTGATGCTCTTATCTAGCTTGTGGGGGTAATTGTTCACAACTGCACAGACACTGAGTCTTCCTTGCGCAGCTGCCTCCCACATGATGTTAATGGTAGTGATAACAATGATTAATCAATCAGCAAGTATTTATTTTGTATCTACCATGTGCCAGGAACCGTAAAGACAAGAAGATGATAATGAATCAACAAATTAATAAGTATTTATTAAGTACCTACTATGTGGCATTCTCATTTCCCATCAGTGGCAATGCTTTTAATCCCATCATCATGTGACCAGGCCAGCTTAGGCCCCCTCCCATCCCCCCACACAACATCCTTCCTTTCCAGCTTACTCATCTTCCCCCATTAGATTATATGATCCTTGAGGGCAAGGACTGTCTTTTTTTCTTATTTGTATCCCTAGCCCTTAGTACAGTGCCTGGTACATAGTAGGCACTTAAGAAATGTTTATTGCATTATATTGTCAGGCATTGTGCTAGGAAACCAGGCTGAAAATATAATGAATGAAATAATTTCTACTTTCAAGACACTTAAGAGGGACATTTCCCTCTTAAAATTTAATTTTAAAAATTCATAGTCCTTAGCATTCGTGTTGGGGCTTCTATGCCTTCCATATCAAATTATATCATATATGCAAAGAGCTTTAAGAAATTAAAGCACTGTTAGCTATTATCATGATCTATAATTATTCCTGAGTCTCATCCCCCAACTACCAATGGCCAGTACCCACCGAGTAGTTTGTATAACCCTGCTCAATAGAATGGAAGCCCACTGAGAGCAAGGACTACCTCTCTTTTGCTGTATGTCGGGTGCCCAGTTAAGCACCTGGCCCGTGGTAGGCATGTGTAAAATGCTTGTTGGTTTAGATTGAATTAAATTGTCTCTATGGTGTCTGGATGGTTCTATGGTGACTCATAGTGTCTGGATGGACAATTGAGGGCAGGGAAAGAGAGAGAAGACCTATGGGCTGTGATGAGCCTTTTAACATCTGGGACAACTTTGCCCCAACCCAATATTGGTGGTGATGACCTTCTCGGAAGTTGCCAGGGGTATAAATGTTCCTGACCATTGGAAGAACGCATCATATAATGTGTGGAAGTAAAACTTGATAGAATGAGGAAAGGTGTCAGAGACAAGGATCATCCCTGATCCATCACTGCTGTTTGAGCTCGGCTAGTTCTCCATAATGCATTCTTTGAAGTGATGTATCCCATGAGAGAGCTAGCTTCCACGGAAAGGGAGTGGTTAATGCCATCTACTGGAAGCTGAGGACAGCTGCAGGAGGAATGAAGCAACAAGGGGAAAGCCGGCTAAAAATTTATCCAGGTCTCCCTCATCATACTGAAACAAACAAAAACGTCTTTATACTCAGTCATGCCTTCAAGCTACCACCTTCTATCTTTCCTCTCTTTTGTTGAAAAACTCTAAAAAAGAGTCTTACATCTTTACTTCCTCATCACCCACTAAATTCTTGAGCCCTAGTCATCTGGCTTCTGTCTCTACCATTCTATTGACCTTCCTGGTTACTGTCAGTGCCTTCGGTCTTGTCTCACCCCTCAGCCTACTTGACCTCTCTGAAGCTTCCTATACTCTTCATTCCCACATCCTCTGTTACCTCTCTCCCTTTAGCTCTTGTGATGCTACTCTTTTGCTGTTCTCTTTCCTGGCTACATCTTCTCAGTCTCCTTTGCTGAATCATTGATCCTCCCGGGCCAGCCTAATCCTAGGTATTTCCCAAAGCTCTGTCCTGGGCTCCTGTCTTATACCTCAACATTCTATCTTTGGGTGAAACCATCTGTGCCCACATGTTCATCAGTCATCTTCATTCAGATGACTCCTAGATCTCTACGTCCAGGACCAATCATTCTCTCCCACATTCTAGTCCTGAATTACTAGCTGCCCCATGGAGATCTGCTCCCTTTGGGATTTCTAACTCAACATGGACACAACAGCATGCATCATCCCCTTCCCTAAAAATTTCTCTCCTCCAGACCTTTCTACTTTTGTGAAGGGAACTTCCAGTTTTGAGCGGTGAAGGTGATTGGGAATATTCATTAACCTAGAAAAGACAGAAATTAAGGATGATGTCTGCCCTCAAGGAGCTTACATTCGGCTGACAGAATATACTATTTTGAGGTAAGCATTCATTCGAGCATCCATGCATATGTTCATAAATCTGTGATTGTGCATGGTCCTGTGTTGGTGAAATGAGCTAAAAAGATAAGTCCTCCAGGGATTCTGTCTCATGAAGTATACAGATTAGGACTTAGACACTGCATTTTAACTTGGATCGTTGGTTAAAAAGGAGGCAGATGGCAGGGGAAGGGTTATTTGTCGATTCCATTCACTTTATATTCCTGGTGCCTAAAAGTGACTTGCAAACTGTAAGGACTTAATTAATGGATTGTTAATTAATAATAATTCTTACATAATATGATATAATAATATATTACATAGTATATATTTTATTATAATAAATATATAATATAATATATAATATTGATATATAATATATAATATAACACGTCATATAACAAATATATCATATTATAATATATAATAAATTAATAATTAATAGATTGTATTGGGCTGAAATGGATTGGATTGAAAAATGCTCTACCTTTGTCTGCCTATTGAAATTTTTCTTGTCCTTTAAGGCATATCCCTGGTGCCACCACCTCCAAAAAGCTGAGCAGACAGATGTTAGAGTACTGAACTTGGAATAAGTGAAGAACTGAGTTCAAATCATGCCTTTGATATTAGTAGCTGTGTGACTCTGACATGTCTCTTAGCCTCATTTTTTCACCTGTAAAATGGGGTGGGGCAATAATAGCACCAGCTTCACAAGATTATTGTGAAGTGTTTTATAAACAAGCACTATACACTTGTTAGGTATTACTTGCCTGAAGTGACCTTCTCCATCCTTTCTTTAACCTTATAGCATTTTCATTGTCTCTTTCCTATGTGTTTAATTATATTCTATTTTGCATTTTTACTTCTTTAGCTATATTTCTTATCACCCCCAATAGACCACAAACTCTTTGGGAGGAGGGGACTGAATGTCATTCATCTCCTCCCCACATTGTGCCTAGAATGGTGCATGTTCAGTAGCATGGACACTTGACAAATGTCTAAAGTGATATTTGGGGGAGACACACAGTGTACTGGATAGAGTGATATTGAATTTGGGCCCATAAGACTCAGGCATGAATTCTGATGCTGTTGCTAACTACCTCTGCTACCTTGGCCATATCAATGAAATTCTCTGGGCCTCAGTTTATTCATCCACAAAAAATAATGGAGCTGAATTAGTTGACCTCCTAGATTCCTTCAGTTTCTAGATGTTTGATTCTATGAAGGTAAAAAAAAAAAAAAGAAAAGAAAAGTGGAGGAGTGGATGGAAATGCCCCTCCCTGGCAATATAATCCCGACTCAGGAGGATGCAATACCTGCTTTGGCCACTAAGGGGACAGAGTCCCTTGAAGCTTTGAATCTTTTTTTCCTCTGAATTACCTAGACAGGAGCTCTGCCATTTTTTTTATATTAAAAATATGCAAACAAAATCCACTGATGTTCTGGATTCCAAATTGTCAAACTAAATTAGTTGTAGGGAAAGGACAGGGATGAAACAGATTCTTTGACTTACTGAGGAATCTTCTGTGTATATGTCAAATCACTGGGTCATTGAAAGTAAGATTAACTTTTTTTTCTTTAATTCCAGAAAAACAAATTACTTGCAACTTTTGTTTTTCATTTTGGTCACATGTTTGTGCAAAACCGTATCCAGTAAAACTGGTTGGTAGCTTCTCTGTAACAACCCCGCACACACTCTGTGTGTCTCTGTCTTTATCACTCTTTCCGCCTCTGTCTCTGTCTCTGTCTCTCTGTCTTTGTCTCTCTGTCTCTCTGTCTCTGTCTCTGTCTCTCTCTTACACACACACACATACACACACACACACACACTTACACGCTTTTTTGTCTTTGTATACCTAGAGCCTAACACAGTGCCTGACACATAGTAAGAAATTAATAAATACTTGTTTCCTTGGTTGAACAGCCCACTAAGGTAAATAATGTCGGTATTATTAGCCTCACTTTACAAATAAGGAAATTGAGATTTGGAGAGGTTGTAACTTACTGTGATCACACAACTCACAAATTTTAGAGCTAGGATTTTTTAATGCAAAATCATGAATATATTTTATACAGATTGCATTTCTTTTGTTGAAGACTATAATAGAGTCAACATGTTAATTTGAAAGCTGTCTTGCTTATCTCTGGTGGAGTTAGGATTTTAACCCAGTTCTCCTAAATCTAAATTCAGGGAATCTGAATCACACACTATCACACACTGCCTCTTAAACAGCTTGTCACTCCAGTGTAATCATGTCTATCTTTCATTTAGGGGGCTAGAGACTGTCACCTGCCTGTCCAGAAGTCAGCCTTGCCTTACCACTTGGTATGTTTCAATATGCAAGACATCATCTATGAGACATAATTGGAAAGATCATCCGAATCAGAAGACCAACATTCAAATCCCATCTATTACTATCTACATGTATGACCTCAGTCAAATAAATTAGCCTCTCTGGAACTCAGTTTCCCTTTCTGTAAAATTAAGGAGTTAGACCAGGTGGACTTTGAGCTAACTTCCAGCTACATCTCTGATCCACAGCCCCCGGATGAGAGAAAGCTTTCTCTTTTCTAGGCTGTATATTGTCCTGTCCATTGATCTTCCTGGTCTGCAGTCTTCCCACCATCCTGATCATTCTCTGAATGTGCTCCGTTTTGCTGCTTTTCATTACTCACTGGACCAACCAACATTGTTTCACCTAATATCGTGTTTTCATAAAACTGATTAATAAAGTTGCATTAACATAATCCTATATGAATAGCTTTTCCAATACTTTCTTCTCTTCCCTGTACACAATTCATATAACTTTTTTTCTTTAGTCCTTCATTCTCTGATAGTTAGGGCAACACTATGTTTATTATAAAGGAATTTAGAGAGGATAATAATAAATTTAAATAAACAACACCATAAAGTTGGAATTTGAAGTTTCAGAGACAGCCTGTTGACTAGAAAGACACTTAGAAACTTAATGTTCTTCATATCACACCCCTCCTACCTTCCCTATTACTGTAGATAGAGGTCAATACCATGTCTCCAGTCCCTCACACTCACAACCAAAGAGTTACCCTCAGTGGTTTCTTGCTCAGAGCTCTCTTGCAGAATGTGAGCAGCAAAGACACTCAATCTCTCAGTTCCAGTCATTTTTTCTGGCTGTCCCCCATGTCTGTAATGCTCACCCTTTGCAACTTCATCTGCTGACTTCCCTGACTTCCTTCAAGACCCAACTAAAATCCCATGTTTTACAAGAAGCCTTTGCCAACTCCTTTTAATTCTCATGCTTTTGCTCTATTAATTTTTTTATTTGTCCTATATTGCATATATATATATATATAAATATATGTGTGTATATGTATATGTGTGTGTATATATATACATATATATATATATACTTATATATTGCATATTGTTTCTTCCACTAGATTGTAAGCTCTTGAGGGCAGGAACTGTCTTTTGCTTCTTATTTTCTTCCCAATACTTAACACAGTGTCTGGCACAAAACTGAACTTTAATAAATGTTTATTGATTAATTGACTGTATAAGGATGGTCCTGTTTCTGTCTGCCCCTGTTCAGAAGGAGAAAGGCAGTCTGATTAGAGCAGGCTCCCTTCCCTAAAATAATAAATTAGACAGGGAAACAGAAACAACCAGGATGACTGATGAATCTGTAAGTGAATAGACAGTCCGTAGCTGTACTCACCCTGTGTACATCCTTATCTGTCTGGCTTCTGATGGGTGCATTCAAAGGTGCCTCAGGGAAAAAAGACCTATGTGTACAAAAATATTTATAGCAGCTCTTTTCTAGGGGCAAAAAAATTGGAAATTGAGGGAAGGCCCATCAATTGGGGAATGGCTGAACAAGTTGTGGTTTGTGATTATGATGGAATACTATTGTACTGTAAGAAATGTTGAGCAGGATGCTCTCAGAAAAACCTGGAAAGACTTGCATGGGCTGATGCAAAGTAAAATGTACTCTGTACAAAGTAACAGCAATATTGTAAGAAGATCAGCTGTGAATGACTTAGCTGTTCTCAGAAATACAACCATTCGAGACAACTCTAAACGACTTATGATGAAAAATGTTATCCCTTCCCAGAGAAAAAACCGATGATGTCTGAATACAGATTGAAGCACACTTTTTTTTAAACTTTCTTTATTTTTCTTGAGTTTTTTTTTGTCCCTGTTTTCTTTCACAACATGACTATTATGGAAATGTTTTGCATGACTGCACATGTATAACTTATATCAAATTGCTTGTCTTCTCAATGGGGAGTGGGGAGGGAGGAAGGGAGAGAATTTGGAACTCAAAGTTTTAAAAATGAGCGCTAAAAATTGTCTTGACATGTAACTGGGGAAAAATAAAATAATAAAAAAATGAAAATAAAGGTGCCTCAGGTTGGCTTACCCTAGATTGGTGCATTTTATGAGGCCCTTCCCCTCTTTGTTTATTTCTGCTTATTAAACAGTGCAGATGTCAATGTTCCAAGCCACTTTGGCCAGTAGACAGTCAGTAGAGCTGATCAGTTCCTGGTTGGTTCTCAATTGCACTGTGTCACGTCCTGGACTAGGAGGGGAAAGGACCTGCATTGTTAATGTCCTGACTGTCACATGTCCTCAGATAGTTTTTAGTTTGAGATGAATAAATCATAAGTCAGTAACTTTCCTGTGAGGATGAGCTTGGTATCTCTTACTTGAATCCCGAAGGATTTTTCCTTTACTCTCACCCTTCACATTCAATAATTTGCCGAGTGCCACTGAGTCTGCTTCCACATCTCTCACATCAATCCCTTTCTCGCAGTTACACAGCTACACCTCTAGTTCTGGCCCCTGTCACGTCTCTCCCTGGAGTATTTTAATAGTCTCCTCACCAGCCTTCCTGCTCCCAGTCTCAGCCGTCTCTTCTCTAACCTCCACAAAGCTGCCAAAATGATCTTCCCGAAGCCCAGGTCTGATTATTTTACTCACCTGTTTAAGAAGTGCCAAAGGCTGCTTTCTGCCTCTGGGATAAAATGCACCCTTTTCCATTTGGTATTTAAAGTCTTTAATAATTTGGTTCCAGTCTACCTTTTCCAGATTTTTTTTTTCATATCCCTTCTGTTCATGCACTTGCTGTTCCCAGAACTCAACATACCAACTCTTGCCTCTTTGCCTTTCCTCAGGCTGCCCTCTCATGCCTGCAACGTATGCTCTTCTAACAATCACCTCTTCTAGCCCTTAGCTTGCCTAAACTCCATTGTTAACTCCTAAGGGAGACCTTCCCTCCGTCTCAGTTTTCTCTGCCTTCTATTATCTTGTATTTGTTTATTTGTTCTTAACACTGATATCTTTCTAATATTGAAACATGACTCTGAGTCATAAAATACCACATAGTATTTGAAGAATTAAAATTGTGGATCATTAGACAATAATGAAGAGAAGCATGGTGGAAGTGAGGAGGCTGCCACACATAGTAAATCAAGAAGTATATAGGAAGGGCAGTGGAAAGGATGTGATTAGAGAGAGCCAAGGTTCTGGAGTTAGACAACCTTAGTTCAAATCCCATCTCTGAAACTACTTGTGTGACATTAAGCAAGTCACATAATCATCTAGAAACTCAGTTTCCTCATCAGTAAAATTAAGAGATAAAATTAAGAGCTCAGAAGTCTCCTCCAGATATAGATCTATGACCTCATGCTCCTACAAGCCTGTGAAAATGATGTTAGAGAGATAGACTATTTATTAAGCTCCAACTGTATGCCATCCAGGGGTGGGCAAGCTGCGGCCTTGAGGCCACATGTGACCCTCTAGGTCCTCAAGTGCAGCCCTTTACCTCAATCCAGTCAAACTTCTTTGGATTCAGTCAAAGGGCCACACTTGAGGACCTAGAGGGCCACATGTGGCCTTGAGGCTGCAGGTTCCCCACCCTTGCTAGCCTATGTTAAGTCCTACAGCTGCAAATACAAAGAAACAAGACAGTCCCTATTCCTAAGGAGCTTTCATTCTAATAGAGGAAGACAAAATTTAAGGGGGAGCTAAAATTGGGAAGAAGGGGCTGCTGGTATAGAATCTGGGCAGTTCTGGAAATGAATTGAGTATGGATGAGCCCCCTCATGAGATGGTGATCCCACCTAGGGACTCCCCAATTGGAAGAGCAAGCTTCAGGGTAGAAACATGTTGAAATGAGCATAATGAAATGGACGTAATAATGAGTATAGAAAACATTCAAAGGATGGCCCATGTATTTCACTGATACCTTCAAGATGTTGGGAGAAATTGAGGAAGACCTTTGGAATATTGAGTAGATCCCATGGCAAATTAATGAAGGACATGGACAACAGAGGTATAGGATGGATAGGCATGGGTGGGTTGCAATCTGTGTGAGTGGAAGGAATAGCAACATTGAAGAAGTCAAAGGCCCAGTGAAGTATTGGATTATTGTAGGATAAATGTCTAATTCCCTCAGTGGATTGTGAGTTCTGTGAGGGTAGAAAACATGTTTCATTTTCTCCTTTTCCCCTCAGTATCAGGCACTTAATAGGTGCTTAACGCATGCTTGTTGAATGGAAAAGGAGAAATTTAGAGGATAAAAAGAGTTTTTAAATGGTGAGTTTGGGAAGAAAACAAACACCTGAGGAGGAATGAAATTGAGGAGATAGTATAGTTCCTGGACTGTCTGAGTGAGTCAGTCACACCCACTCACACCCCAGAGCCCCTCCCCTTCTCATGTCCCTCCACTCCCAGTTTTTAAACCTGCAAAAAGGAGATGAACAGGATAGATCAGAGTGGGGTCATATCCAACTATCTGAATGATGGAGCTGGCATTTACCCTGATGCTAATAGGGTTGACCAAAGTCCTCAATGAATAATTTATCTCAAGCCATTTGAAGAGGGAAAGTTTCATCTTTTCTTAATGGGGCAAGGATTGTACTTATCCAGATGGGAAATGTTTGTTGTTTTTCCACCTTGTCCCCTGATACCTTCTTGCTGATGAGAGGGAGGAAGGAAGGAAAGCCAGCTCTTGGCAACATTACAGGGCCAGTAAATTTTAGTTTGCAGTGAACTGAGCCAGACAGGAAGCCTTATAGGCTACCTTATAGGCTATACAAAACAATAACAACAACAATAATAATAAGTATATGTATATTATATACATACATATATATATATATATAGGGTTTAAATAATGATACCAGTATTTACATATGGCTTTAAGGTTTGTAAATATACACGTGATCTCATTTGAATCTTGCAATAACTCTAGGAGATGCTATTGTTACATCCATTTTTCAGATGAAGAAACTGAGGATGGAGAAGCTAAGTGTCTTGGCCAGGGTCAGGAAGCTGGTAAGTATCTGAGGTAGGACTAGGTCTCAGATCTTTCTGATATCAGTGCTCTTACCCACTGTTCCACCCAGTTCATTAGAGGTTTGTAAAGAGCTTTACCTAAAGTATTTCATCTGATCTTCATATACATCCTGGTGTAGGAGGTGTTGGAGTTGTTGCTGGTGGTGGTGGTGGTCCTTTATTTTCAAAGAAGACCAATGACACCACAGGTGATAGCTTGACTTGCATGTGAATTGAATTTAATTGAGGCAGAGTTATGCAAAATCATCAGCCTCACTCACTCTTCCAGAGTCATTGAAGTCCAGTGGTGAGACAAAAGTTAAGGTGACTGGTGATGGACAGGATGCAGCAGATGACCTTGATGTCTTCAGTGTCTGACCTAGCTCTAAGCACTCCAGAATGTCTGCTTCAACTGCTTCATGGCTTTTGAAACAAATTGTATTCATCTGCCCATTCACATACTTGGGGTATACATCCTCTAACTTACCAACAGGGTTAATGCCCATCTGTTACCTTCAATCTAGTTTAGCCCAGATGCCAAGATGGTTTACCAGAGTATAGCTGCTGTACCCACTGCAGTTTCTTGGAGCCACAGGTGAGAGTTGAGTGCCAGGTAGACACCAAAAGTGGATGAGCAGCCCTGAAAAGGGCTTGGCAAGCCCACACACCAGAGGTGCTGTTCTTCCTTGAACACCTCATACACCCCATAGTTATTATCACTCCACTTTTACAACCAATCAACAAATATTTGTTGTTGTTCAGTCATTTTTTTCAGTTGTTTCTGACCCTTCATGATTCCTTTTGGGGTTTTCTTGGCATAGATACCAGAGTGATTTCCCATTTCCTTCTCCAGCTCATTTGACAGATGAGGAAACTGAGGCTAACAGGGTTAAGTGACTTGCCCAGGGTCACACAGCTAGGAAATGTGTGAGACCAGATTTGAACTCAGGAAGATGAGTCTTCCTGACTCCACCCAAGCCACTCTACCCACTGTGGCACCCAGTTGCCCAAGTATTTATTAACTATGTATTTTGTGTCATGAACAATTGAGCGCTTATAATGAAAACAAAAATGAAAACAAAAAAAAAAAAAACAACCCCTGCCCTCAAGGAGTTTACATACTACTTTGGGGAACAAACATGTGTATACAAGGTTGACACAAAGTAAAGAGGGTTAGCCTTATAGAAGAAGTTGGGAAATTAAGGTGGGATCTGAGATGAGTCTTTAAAGAAACCAGGAAATGTCAAATGGTGGAGACAAGGAAGAAGAGTATTCCAGGAATACAGAACAGCCAGTACAAAGGCATGTGAATGAGAAGTGATGAGTTATGTACAAGGGATGACAAGTAAGTCAATATTGCAAAACTTCAGAGAGAATGAAGAAAAAGTAAAGTTTGGGGAGACTGGAAAAATAGGAAGGGATCAAGATGTGAAGAACTTGAAATGCCAAAGGAAGGACTTTATTTTTGATCCAAGAGGCAAAAAAGAGTCACTGAAGTTTATTGAGAGGGGAGAAGTGATATGGTCAGAAATACAATTTAGGAAAATAATTTAGGCAACTATATGAAGGTTGGATAGGAATGAGGAAAGACTTGAGTCAGGTAGAACAACCGGAAGGCTCTTGTAATATTGCTAGCGAGAGGTGATGAGATCTTGAACTAGGGGGAAGGAGAGGTGGTTGTGTGAATGAAAGGAATAGGCCATATCCAAGAAATTTTATGAAGGTATAAATGACAAGATTTGGCAATGATTTCAATAGGTAGAGTGAGTAAGAGTGACACTGAAGAGTGACAGCTGAAGAGGACACCAAGGTTGCAAGCCTGGAATGCTGAAAGGATGTTGGTGTACTAAACAGCAATAGAAAAGTTGGGAAGAGGGAAGGATATGGAGCAGAAGATAATTAGTTCTGTTTTGAACATGATGAATTACAACATAACATAGATGCCAGATGGAAATCTCTTTTGAATTTTCTACTTTGCTGTTATTGATGCAGAATTAGAGCTCAGAAGATAAATGAGGGCAGGGTGTATAGATGTGGGAATCAAAGTCAGAGGTAATAATCGAATCCACTGTGGCTAAGATATAGAGAAAGAGTCTAGAGAGATAAGAGAAGAGTCTAGTACAGAACCTTGATGGAAATGCACAGTCAATGAGCATGACATGGCAGTAAAGGAGATCAAGGAGAAGTCAAATATATAGGAGGTAAACAAAGAGAGAACATCATAAAAACCCAGAAAGAAGAGTGTATGCGGTAGGAGAAAGTGATCAAGAGTATCAAATGCTATAGAGATGTTAAAGGACGATGACAATATTGAAGAGGCCATTCGATTTTGTAATTAAGAGATCATCATTACCTTTGGAGAGAGCAGTTTCAGGTGAATAATGCCATCGGTAGCCATATAACCTTGGATGTAGAAGATAGTGAATGCTGGCTGAGAAGGAAAGTGACTTGGCAGTCACATATTTATTATAGATCAGAGGCAGGATTTGAACCCAGATTTTCCTGACTCTAGGTCCAGAACTCTTTCCATCACACCAAGCCAACTCTCCTGTCTAATAAGTAAGGAAACAAAGCAGGTGTTATGTTTTTATTTGGCTTATTAGACGCACGTAGTTTCAACACCGGGAAATACTGCTGTCCAAGGTATTCGGGTACTGTTTTTTCACATGATGTTTAGCCCCATGTGTTATAGCAAAGACTAGTACTATATAAAGTAATCAAACAATCAGCCAATGTAAATTTATTCTTTACAATAGCACAAAGAAGGCATCATCGGGTCATTACTTCTTCAGAGTCTAAGGCCGCCCAGTCCAAACTGCTCATTTTATAGATAAGGTAACCAAGGACTGGTAAGTTTAAAGGACTTACTCAAGATCACAGGAAATAAATGTCAACTACAGAATTTGAACTCAGGTTCTTTGATTTTAGTTCTAGGATTCTGTAAGAAGGGGAGGACCTTCTATCATCCATTGATTGAATATAGCCTGATATAAAGTAAGGAATAATCACCCCTACCTCCTCTCATAAAATTCAATTACTTTAATCACAGAAGCAGACATGATGAAGTTTTAACATGCTTATGTACTGTTCCCTTTGTGAGTGCAGATTCTCCTCTCATTGGGTCAAGAATGGAATGGTTTAATTGGATGAGCAACCAGGTCTGTCATACCTCTAGGGATTTTAAATAGCTGGGCCCTGGATGAGTTGAGTTCAAAAGTTGGAGACAGATATGGAGGAGACCTCTATATCTATGCCAGAGGACAAGAGGAGTGCAAAGGGGTTAATCCCCATATTGCCATAAAATCAGAGCTATTGGTCCAGTAGAAAACACTATATCCAGCCAGGAGCAGAGATACATACTTCAGACAGACAAGGATACAGAGAAATAAACACTTAGAGAGAGAGCAGCTTCAAGGAGTGTCACCTCTGAAAATTGAGAGTTAGGATGTAGAGAGGATCCTCTCCTTGAAAACTGAACACGAGGATGCTACAAAAGAGAAATAACTTTGGGACCTACAGTATTAGATGATGTTAGTTGCCTTTTGCTATACATGTATCCTACATGTGTGTCTCACTACCATTGTACTCTGTTTAAACTCATTCTTCACCTGCAACTGTGTGTATTTGTGGGAGCATGCATGCTATGATTATGGGAAGAATATTTTATAGAAATTGTTCTTATTGTCCTAACTTAGTTAATGCTTTTAATAAAGCTAAATGTGTCTACTGTCATGATTCTTAATGGGAAACACATTGGTGGGGGCTTGTAGGTTATGTTATGACTACAGCCCTACAGGGTTACTCCCTCAAGTTGGAGGTAGGAGTCATGCCATGGGAACCAAGACTGTGAATGCGGTTGCCAATTGAGGAAGTATACCAGAAAAGGTATTACACTAAGATTGCATTAGTTTTTCCACGTGCCACATTAATTTTTATTCACACGGTGGTTGTAGGACATCTAATCAACTATGTATTTTTCACATATTCCCTAGAAAAATGCAAGCTTTCTAAGTGCAGCAACTGTTTTATTTTTTGTCTTTTTATCCTAAACATATTAACACAGAGCTGTTTTCTTAATAATTTTAATTGGATTTAATTTGGTGAATTGAAAATCTCACCAATACCGCAATTTTGCTAAAAGCTGAATATTTTAATGCATCTATTGCTCCCCCACCCCAGACAGACAGACACACACTCACAGATGCATATATGTCTACTTTTGTAAGAAGCTGATTTATCCAGACAGGACTTATTTTGATAAGGGGCTGATTTATTCATTTGAATTAAAATAATGAAAAGAGGATGGGTTTCATAGTGTAAGACATTGGAGTAGGGTTCTAGAGTCATTCTTCACACAAGCTGTGTGACCCTGGATTATTTCGCTTCTCTCTGGACCCCAATTTTATTACTTGTAAAATAAGTTATGAATTGACCCAAATCTGGGAAATTATGTGGAATTATGAAAGGGGCAGGGGAAAATAGAGGCCAGACCTATTATTTCTTGATAAAAGGAGCTTCTGTATAAAGGAACTTCCTCTACAAATATAGGCTCACACCATCTCAGAAAGTCATAGTTTTAAGAATGGCCTAGAACAGTAAGATGAGACTTGACACAGGCTGTATAACCAGTATGTGAACCTAGGTCTTTCTGGCTCCAAGACCAGATCTCTACCCACCATGCCAAACTTCTTAAGAAAAAAAGAAAAAAAAAAGAAAAAATAGAATAAATTCTTCCCCTTCTACCCACTTCTGGATGCTTGCCTCATCAGTCAGTCAACAAGTCAATCAACAAGAATTTATTAAGTGTCTACTGTGTGCCAGACATTGCTGCTAAGCACTGAGGATACAAAAGATCACACAGGAGAACAAAAATATAAAGTAAGGGCCCATATGCCCCCTAAACATTTATAGCAACATTTTTCATGATAGCAAGTAAATGGAAGTCAGTACCCATTGATTGAGAAAGATCAAATAAATTGTGATTCATGGTTGCAATGGAATTTTATTGCAGCGCAGAGTAAGAAACAATGGGTTTGAGAAATTCAGAGAAGCATGAGAAGATTTGGAGGAACTGAAATGCAGTGAAGTAAACAGAACCAGCAAAACAATATACATAGTAACTTTACAAGCAACAATTAAAAACCAATTGGAACATTGTGCAATGATAATGACTAAGGTCGGCCTTGGAGAAAGGGTGGAGTTGGGGGAGCAGGATATGGATATAGAATGCTGCCTATGCTATCAGACATATGTTGTTGGTTTTGCTAATATTAACATTTATTTAGCACTACAAAAGCACTTCTCCCCATAGAATGCTCTATCCACTATACTACCTAGCTGTTGAATTATTATTGTCTCTTTCTCTTTTTTAAGGGAAGGCTTATTGTGTAGGGGAGGGGAATGGAGTGTACTCAAAAATAACATTATTAAAAGGCAAAAGGCATTAATAAAACAGAAAAAATTTTTAAAAGATAAAATGAGGAGATTAGTCTACATGATCTCAAAATCCCTTTCCAAATCTAAAATTTTTCTACTGATAAAAGCCATGACAGTCTTTTATCAACCATCAGCTTAAAATCCTGTCTCCTTTATAATTCTGAGATGGATCCTATGAGCCTGTGACTTTCCTGACATCCCTGAAATCACACCCACTGGGTGGTAGTTTCCTTATCTGTATTCTTCTACCTAGATTTTATTAATAACTTAAATGTTGAAATATTATAGAACAGAATTCAGCAAGGGTTTTTTATGATTTTGTTTTCTTTTCCAGACAAGGCTTCTTTATCTCACACCAGTTGGAAGTGCAGTGGCTATTAAAAGATCCTATCCCACTGATTGGCATGGAAACTTGGACCTGATCCATTTCTGACCTGGGTTTGTTTGTCTCTTGTTGGGCAGCCTGGTTGCCCCCTTGCCCTTGGGATATCATCACCATTTTGGTGCCAGACTTAGTGTGGACACCAATTGGCTTTAGTCCTAATATAGCTTTGAACTCTTGAACTCAATCAGTCCATCAGTTGTGCATCAACATGCCTGGCCTTGAACAGTTTTTCACTGGAGACACACAGTCATTTGCTTACAAGAGACTCACCTTGTGAGAAATTTCCTTGTAGAAAATTTTCAATAACTCAGTTATCAACACTATTATTCCAACGTCTGCCTCAGCCCTCATTACCTTTTGCTGGACTATTACAACAATCTCCTAATTGGTCTCCCAGCTTTTAGTTTCTTCCCCTACTTGCCCAGCCTCTTCACAGATGCCAATATGGTATTCCTAAGGCACAGATCTGACCATGGCACTGTCCTATTCTAGTTTTTGCCTCTAAGGATAAAATATAAATTCATCATTTCTATATCTTTAAACTCCCTTGCTTCCCTCAAGAATAAGCTTATTGATTCATTTATTGATCGAGTTCTTAGTAAGCACCTACTATGTGCCAAGTATACTAAGTACTGGAAATACAAAGGCAAAAATTAAAAAAAAAACTCTGCCCTGTGCAAGTATATATTGTATTATGGGGAAACAACATAAGCAGATAAGTAAATACAAAAAGCAAGGTAAGCAAAACAAATTTTGTGGGGTGGGGATTCCAGCTATTTGGAGGCTCTTAACCATCTTATAGCTGGGCATTGAAGGAGAAGGGGGAATGAGAAAGGATTCTGGGAATGGGTGGATAGCCTGTGCAAAGGCAGAAATGGGAGCGGGAATGTCTTGTGCAGGAATGACAATCAGGTCAGTTTGCTGTTAAGCATAGAGTGTGAAGGACAGTAATACTGTGTGGTAAGCTAGGTAGTAAGCTGGATAGTAAGCTGGCTGGTGCTAGGTTGTGAAGGAATTCAAATGCCAAATAGAGGAGTCTCATTTTACTGTAGATATAATAGCAAACCACTGGGATGTCCCAAATGGGGTGATGGCATAGTCATATATGTGCTTTGGGAAAATTAATTTGGCAGCGATGTGAAAGACAGACTGGTCATAAAGTCAGACACTACTGAGCGACTAAACTATAAAAATAAATATGCCAGGCACTGTGCTAAGCACTGGGGATACAAAGAAAGGAAAAAAAATCCCTCCTCTCAAGGAGCTCATTGTCTAATGAAGGAGACAACATGCAAACAACTGTGTAAAACAAGATAAAAATAAATTGGAGATCATCAACCAAGGGAAAGTACCAAGATTGAGGAGGAAGGCAAAAAGTTTATTGGAGGTGGTAGTTTAGCCAAAACTTAAGGGAAGCCAGGAAACAGAGGTGAGAAGGGAGAACACCCCAGGCATGGGGGCCAGCCAGTGAAAACACTTGGTGTCAATTGGGGCTTGTGTTCCAGAAAGAAGACCAGTGTCACTGGATCGAACTAATGGGAAAGAGGAAAATGTAAGGTATAAGAAGACTGGGTAGAAAAGGGCCAGATTATAAAGATATTTAAAAGCTAAGCAAAGAGATCCTAGGGAGCTTCTGGAGTTGAATGAATAGCAGGGATCTGTGACATGGTCAGATTTGTGTTGTAGGAAGATCAATTTCACAAGGGAGGAGGGAACGGACTAGAGTGAGTAGAGACAAAGTAGGAAAATCCACCAGCAAGCTATCACAATAGTCCAGGCATCAGATGATGAGGGCTTGTGTAGGTGGTGACAGTATCAGAAGACAGAAGCACTTCTGTACAAGTCTGTTAGGGTAGAAACCACAGATTTTGGAAACTGATTGAATCTGGGCGATCAGTATGAGGAATCGATTCTTATGATTCAAAGTGTTGTGCTAAGCACTAAAGATCCAAATGCAAAATTGAAGTCATTCCTTGCCCTCGAGGAATTTACATTCTCATAAATGGATGCAGCACATATAGGGAGTTGTTGTTCAGTCATTTCAGTCACGTTCAACTCTTCATGACTCCATTTGGGGTTTTCTTGGCAAAGATACCGGAGTGGCTTGCTGTTTCCTTCTCCAGCTCATTTTACAGATGAAGAAATTGAGGCAAAAAGGGTTAATTGACTTGCCCAGGATCACCCAGTTAGTTAGTGTCTGAGGCTGGACTTGAACTCAGGTCTTTGGCACTCTATCCCTTGCACCATCTAGCTGCCTAGGGAAATGGAACCCAAAGCAAGTGTTATTGTTGTTGTTGTTGTTGTTTGGAAAGTTATGATGGTGGTGAGTAGAACCATGGAGGAATAGATTGACCCACCTTTTATAGTAACCATGGTAGTACTGATTTCATTATTGTTCCATAATTGCAAGGGGAGAGGGCAAGCAGGGACAGAAGTATGAGCATAGAGGTAAGGACAGAAGGTGTCTGGGGAGTAAAAGAAATTATGGCCAGAGGTCAGTTACGCATGGTAATAATCTATGGTAGGCACTCACCAGTTAGGGAAGTGGGGCCCCAGGGTGAGATTGCAGGATCTAAAAGGGTTATGTTTTCCAGGGAATGGTTCATGGTGAGAGAGTCAAAGCAGCCAACAAAAAGAGGTGTAGTGAGTAAAAAGAAATCCCGTGACAAAGCCTTGGAGCACACCCATGCACGATGGGCAACACTAATAAAATACCAACAAAGGAATCAAGTTCTAGGCTCAGGAAATTCCTGATTCACTTTTCGAATGAACTCCCCAGGGGTTAGTGCTCTTTTCCTTTCAAAATTCCTTTGTATATGTTTATTTGGGCATGTTTGTTGCACTCTCTCAGTAGAGTTTAAGCTCCTTGAGGACAGACATCGTTGTTGTTGCTGTCTTTATTTTCATCTGCCTTCCCAGGTCCTGGCACATAGAAAATACTCAATAAATATGTGTAGAATTTAATTGAGGGTCATTGTGCAAATGAATTATGCTGTTTGGACACTTGCTAATTCTAGGCTAGAGGGAATCCTGGGATCCTGAGCTAAGCAGCTGGTCTTGTTCCATTTCCAATTCAGTGTTCTTGTAGGACTGACCAGCCAAGAGAGCCTGGGGGATGGAGAACAAAAACCAAAACATGGCTCCATATTTTCATGTCATCCTTGTAGGATGGAATGTGTCAGTTGATGCCATTGTTTACTTCAGGTTTGTCTTGACAAAGCAGGACGAGCCTTGCATATAGAAGATTTAGGATTTCCACCCAACCTGTTAGGATTTCCAGGGCATTGGAGAGTATTGATATTAGGTCAGTTTGCTACAGAACACGTGGACAGTGGTTAGTTTTACTACCTGCATATGCCTAACGTCATTTACCATAAAACAACCAAACCTGGGTTGGTGGGACCTCCTAATCAGGGGTATGCTGGAGCCAGCTTGAACCAACTTGAGAGAGTCAATCACTAAATTTTCAGTGTAAGCATTGACACCTCCAAATCTGCAAATGCTACAAATCAGAGCTGTTATTTATTGTTTTGTTGATTTCTAGACTTAAGAAAGTGATGAAGAAAATGTTAATGATACAGATTAAATAGAAAAGGGTGTCCTGTATACTTTTTTTCCCAAAAAAGTCAGTTGTTAAAGCCTTACTAACATAACCCTAGATCACCACAAGAAGGTCTCTCCAATCTTAAATTTTCTACAGAGAGCTGATTTCATTTCAATCCAATCCAATAAACATTTATTAAGCATCTACTATGTGCTAAGCACTGAGGATACAAATGAGGAAAAATAAAGCTGCCCCTGCCCTCAAAGAGCTTATTAATGGATTAAGACAATACAAAAAAGTAAGCTGAAAAGCAGGAGGTGGAGGGAGGAGAAGGAGTGCAGGAGCAGGACATGTCCAACAAGAAGCTGTGATGCTTTGTGGAGTTGAAACCAAGCACAGCTGCTAATGGAAAATGGAGAGAAAAATTCTGGAAGTTCTGAAAGCTGTCAGTTGTCTACAATGGAAGGTTTTGGGAAGCATTTATCACCCTCTAAATCAGAGAGGAGAAACAACTGGGAGAGTTAGAGAAAGGCAGAGTATCAAAAACTGAGTCAATCTACAGTTATGAGATTTCAGGTGACAAAGCCCAACTCCATTTCATTTGAGAGATGAGGATACTGAGGCATAGAAAAATTAAATGGCTTGACCATGATAATACAACCAGTAAGTATCTGAGGCCAAAGAAGAAGTCAGGTCTTCTTGATCCCAAGCCCAGCCTTCCATCCACTGTTCTACTTCAATTCCCAGTTTTAAGGTCTACCTCCAACACATAATATCTGTGTGAATCTGGACAAGTCATTGAACATTGCAGTTCCCCCGGTGACTCTCATGAGTCTCTGAGTTGCAGAGAAGGTACTTATCTACATTTGAAGAAAGAGTTTCCTCAGTGGAAATTCCCTATACTTAGGAAGTCATAGATCTGTGATCAAGGGGTAATGAAGGGCTCAAGCATTTATTAAGTGCCTACTATGCGCTAGGCACCAAGCTAAGTGCTTTATAACTATCATCTCATTTAATCCTTATAACTACTATTATTACCCCCAATTTACCATTGAGGGAACTGAGGCAAATAGAGGTTAAATGGCTTGCCCAGGATCCCATAGGTAATAACTGTCTGAGGCCAGATTTGAAAATAAATAAAAAGTGTGTCTGTCACTGTCCAAGTGACTAGGGATACAAAATAAAATTGAAACAATCTTATCCCCCATAAAACCACTGGAAAGGGTGGGCACTTTCCTAATTAATGCTTAGCGGCTGTAGCAAAGGTACCGAGTATCTTAGAATTTCAGAATTGAAAAGGATCTCAAAGTCTGTGTAGTCCAACATACTCCCAAATAAAAGTTCTCTTCATAACATCCTCAATAAATGGTCTTTAAGCTTTTGTTTGAAGACCATTTGTGATGGGGAGCACCTTACCATTGAGTCATCCAATTCCACATGAGGGGAGCATTAATCATTAGGAAGTATTTTTAATACATCAAAACTAAAGCTTATACCAATGACTTATAATTTTATTCTGCAGAAACCAAGAACATCCCCTCTTTCTTCTAGATCAGTGCTTCTTAAACTGTGGGTCGGGACCCCATATGGGGTGGCAAAAAATTTGACAACAGTAAAAGATTTCTATATGTACAACAACCAAAAATAATTCAAAATCAAACACGTAATGAATCTGAGGTGTTTGTGGCAGCATTTACCTGTGTTTTGTTGTACAACTTCACTGCAGTCTTGGTAATGAACACAAAGCATGTATACTTTGCACTGTGCATGCCCTCAGGCCACACAATGTGAATGCTGCCCAATTGGGAACAGGGGTCCCAAGTGGAAAAAACTTTAAGAAGCTCTGTCTAGATGACAGGCCTACAAATTCTTGGAGATAGTTCTCCTATTCCCAAAAACTTGTTGTGGCTATTTTCCAGGTCTTTTACCTAATCCTCAGATGACATAACCTCTAGTCCATTCACTACCCTGGTTGTCTTTTCCTTCAGGCTCCCCAACTTGTTTATGTCCTTGCGGAGGCAAAATGTCATGGTGGAAATAAATGTTGCTTTGGGGTCAGATGACCTAGATTCAAGTATTGGCTCAGCCACTGACTACTGGCATAACTTTGGACAAATGACTTAACCTTTCTACACCTCAGTTTCTTCATCTGAAAAATCAAGGGATCATACTAGGCGACAGCTAGGTGGCACAGTGGGTAGAGCACTGGAATTGGAATCAGAAAAATCATCTTCATAAGTTCAAATCTGAACTCAGATACTTATTAACTGTGTGTCATTTCACCTTGTTGGCCTCAGTTTCCTCATCTGTAAAAATGAGCTGGAAAAGAAAATGGCAAAGCATTCTAGTATCTTTGCCAAGAAAGCCCCAAAATGGGGTCACAAAGAATTGAACATGATTGAAATGGCCAAACAACAGCAAAAAATGACATCTAAAGTACATTTCAATTCTCTGCCTATTTTCCTAAGATTCTACATAAATTGGTAACAAGAAACAGAATCACAAATCTTTAGCTGGAAGGGAGTTAGAGATCATTTAGATCAAGCCCTACATTCTACAGATAAGGAAACCGAGGCTTAGAGTGGCTAATTGATTTGCCTAAGGCAGTACAGGTAGTTAAGTGGGAGAAGTGGAATTTAAACTCAGGTGCTAAGACTGCAAGTTGAGTGGTCTTTCTACCACACACATTAAGAAATGTAGTCTCATCAGGATGTTTTTGAAGTGAGTCTCCACACCACCTTCCCCAAATTCTAATAAGTATATAATGTGGTTGCACCATCTGATGTCTATTCCTAGAAATGGTGGCTCTGGCAAGAAAGGAATATAGCAAAGTACAGCAAAGCTACCATTGTTGTTATGGCTACTTGGTGGCACAGTAAATAGAGTGCCAAGCCTGGAGTCAAGAAGACTAATCTTCCTGAGTTCAAATCCAGCCTCAGAAACTCACTAGTTGCGTCACCCTGGTCAAGTCACTTAACCCTGTTGGCCTCAGTTTCCTCACCTATAAAATGAACTGGGGAAGGAAACGGCAAACCACTCCAGTATCGTTGCCAAGAAAACCCCAAATGGGGTCATGAAGAGTCAGAAATGACTGAAAAACAACTGAACAACTGAACCTTTGTTACTATGAATCCCAACCCTTCACCCTGCACACCTTCACTCCTTGCCTGTCTCTGTCTCCGGTCTCTGAATCACAAAATACACGTACACATAATTGGGCATACATATGTATACAATGAGAGCAATTTTCATAATTGATAACTGCATGCATAATAATTCTCCCTGACACAGGCTGACACCTCATATGTCTGGGAATCTTTGCCTTTTTTCAAGATTTATTTTGAATATCACTAATTGATGGATTGATTAACAGAAGGAATAAAGCAGGGAACACCTGTGTATGGCTTACCAAGTAGACTATTAAGCTTCTAAAAGAGAGGGTCTATGCCTTATATGGAAACATTTTCATATTCATAGCTCTGAATATGAAACTCTTGACCTTGATACAGGTTCAACTGCCTCGTTTTCTCTCTGGAATAGAGAGGTTTTGAAGGAGCATCTTTAAATCCCACTCTAGGATCACCCTGTAATCTTATTAAAAGCTCCTAGTCCATAGAGCTAGAAAAAATAACAAAATTCATCTGGAAGAACAAAAGGTCCAGAATAACAAGGGAACTAGTGAAAAAATGCAAAGTAAGGCAGTCTAACTGTACGAGATCTTAAACTATATTATAAAACAGCAATCATCAAAACTATTTGATACTGGCTAAGAAATAGAGTAGTAGATCAGTGGCATAGGTTAGATATGCCAGAAACAGTAGTCAATGATTATAGTAATCTACTATTTGATAAACCTGAAGACCCCAGCTTTTGGGAGAAGAACTCACTATCTGACAAAAACTGCTGGGAAAACTGGAAAAGAGTATGGCAGAAACTAGGCATAGACCAAATCTCACATGATATACCAACATTAAGTCAAAATGGGTTCATGATCTAGATATAAAGGTCAATACTATAAGCAAACTGGGAGACCAAGGAATAGTTTACCTATCAGATTTATGGAGAAAAGAAGAACTCATGACCAAACAGGAGACGGAGAACACTACAAAATACAAAATAGGTAATTTTGACTACATTAAATTGAAGTTTTTGCACAAAAAAAAAAAAGCCAATGCAACCAAGATTAGGAGGGAAATAGAAAACTGGGAAAGAATTTTTACAACCATTGTCTCTGTCAAGGGTCTCATTTCTAAAATATTTAGAGAATCAAGTCAAATTTATAAGAATATAAGGCATTCCCTAATTGATAAATGGTCAAAAGATATGAACAGTTTCCAGATGAAGAAATTGAAACTATCTATAGTCAGATGAAAAAATTCTCTAAATCACTATTGATTAGAGAAATGTGAATTAAAACAATTCTGAGATACTACCTCACCTATCAGATTGGTTAATATGACAGAAAAGGAAAATGATAAATGTTGGAGATATGGGAAAATTGGAACACTAATGCATTGTTGGTGGAGTTGTGAACTGATCCAATCATTCTGGACAGCAATTTGGAACTATGTCCAAAGGGTTATAAAACTGTGCATACCTTTTGATGCAGCAATGCTTCTACTACATCTGTATCCCAAAGAGATCATCAAAAAGGGAAAAGGACCCACATGTACAAAAATATTTATAGCAGCTCTTTTTGTTTTGGCAAAGAATTGGAAATTAAGGGGATGCCCTTCAATCAGGGAATGGCTGAACAAGTTGTGGTGTATGAATGTAATGGAATACTATTGTGCTATAAGAAATGATGAACAGACAGATTTCAGAAAAACCTGGAAAGACTTACACAAACTGATGCTGAGTGAAGTAAGCAAAAGCAGGAAAACATTGTACGCAGTAAGAGCAACACTGTGTGACAATCAACTGTGATAGACTTAGCTCTTCTCAGCAATACAATGATCCAAGACAATGCCAAAAGACTTGTAATAGAAAAAGACTATCCACACCCAGAGAAAGAACTATGGAGTCTAAATGCAGATCAAAGCAGACTATTTTCATTTTTGTTTGTTTTTGTTTTCTCTTTCTTGTGGTTTTTCCCTTTTGTTCTGATTCTTCTTTCACAATATGACTAATGTTGAAATATGTTTAACATGATTATACATGTATAACGCATATCAGATTGTTTGCTGTCTTAAGGGGGAAGGGAAAGAGAAAAATGTAGAACTCAAAATCTTACAAAAATAAATGTTTAAATCTATCTTTACATGCAATTGGAAAAAAATAAAATACTATTAAGTGCGAAAAGAAGTAAGTGGGCTTTAGTTTCTCTGGGCTTCAGTTTCTTCTGGAAAATGATGGACTTGGAATAAATAATCTTTTATGTCTAAAAATAAAAACTCATAGTCCTTAATTACTTGATGCCACTTGAAGTTTGCTTGTTCCCAAAGATGGACAATTTCTTTCCCCTTCAATTCAGATATGCTGCTCAGCATGTCAGGCAGCTTGTGTGTACTATTAGAATTCTGGGGACCATATCAAAAATTGTGAAATACCACCACTTCTGCCGACCCCTTGTTTCCTCAGATATCTCCCTCACCTGCTGCCTGTGCTTGTGATTTAACAGGAAACACAAATTTTCATTCTGCAGTGAGGGAATCATCCTTAAAAGGCAAATTCCCCCGAGTCAAGGAAACACTATTACTCCCTTTGATGCTAGGATGTTAGTTACAAGAAAAATTAAATTTGTATACTGTTTTGCACATCTTGAAGCAGCATATAAATGTTAGCTCTAACAACAATCATCATCATCATGCCATTGGGATGGCATCCATTCCTGAAATTTGATGGATGGGAGGGGAAAATGAATGGGGTTGAGAGCCTTAAAAATCTTGGATATCTAAAAGGATCATATAGAGGAAGACTAAAACATTCTGAGTTGGGATCAGTGTAATGAAAATCATGTTGGATCTCGGGTCAGAAGACACGAATACAAGTTCTACTTCATGACTATGTGACCTTGGGCAAACCATTCACTTTCTCTTTTTTGGACCTTCCATACTTTCATAGGTTACTTCTAGTTCCACATCTACGATCTTAAAGATCATAGCCCAACTCTTTTAATTTAGACAGAATAAAATTGTGTCCCAGAAAGGACACAGAGATGGCCTTTGTCTAAGAACAGAAGGGAGGACAGATCATAGAGTTTGAGAAAGGCAAGAAAAGAAGGGTCTGAACATCTCATTCCCAGGTTCAAGATGCCTCATTGGCTCCCCCTTGACTCTTTTCTATCTGGGATTTAAAGCCCTTCACAGTCATCCTCTTTTCTCTGTATCCTCTCTCTAATCCAGCCAAAATACCCATGGGCAACTGCACATTTAGAACATTCTATCCTCTATTTCTTTACCTCATTGCAAAGGACCGCCTGCCTGGAATGCACTCCATCTCTAACTCTTAAATCCCCTAACCCCCTTAGAATCTCAGGTCAAGAGTTTTCATCTATGAGAAAACTCTCCTGAAATGCTTTCACTCTTGTTTTAGTGCCTTCTCCCCATATAAATTTATACTTAATTTTCATAGATTATGGATTTACTTATCTGTGTATACGTTATATCCACACTCACAATAGAATGTAAGCCCATTGAGGGCAAGAACTATCTCAGTTTTGTATTTGTATCCACAGTAATTAGCACAACAGTCCCACTTTTGTTGATCAATTGTATCTGATTCTTCATGACTCCATTTGGGGTTTTCTTGGCAAAGATACTAGACTGGTTTGCCATTTCCTTCTCCATCACATTTTACAGATGAGGAAACTGAGGCCAATAGGGTTAAGTGAGTTGCCCAGGGCCACACAGCTAGTAAGTGTCTGAGACCAGATTTGAACGCTTAAAGATGAGTCTTTCTGACTCCAGGCCCAGTACTCTATTCACTGTGCCACCTATAGGCAGGTGAGTATAAATTTCTTCTGAGTAGGGATTTTTCATTCATTGTATTGGCATCCCCAGCATGGTAGGCACACAGTAAGTGATTAATAAATGTTCAGTGAGTGAATATAAGCTTCCTGTAAGTAGAGATTACTTGGTTCCTATCAGAGTGCCTGGCACATAGTAGGTACTTACTCACTACTTGCTGATTAATTGGTTGGTTGAGTGAGTGGGTTAGTGAGAGCTACCAAACTCAAAGGCAGATGCTACAGACATTATTGGCTTGCTGAGGGCCAGCCCCATTTAGCAGAATGATGGGCACCATGCCTGTTCTGGAGAGACGTAAGTTTCGTGGGCACCCACATTTCTGAAGGTTTGGCAGCTGCACATTGGTGCTGATAAATATGAGGGAGGGAGAAACCTGGTGTTTATTTTGAATTCTTTCCAATTAGCTCCTCTCTGAGCTACAGAGGGCAGTACAGTTAGAGCTGGATAGCTCCCCAGAAAGCTGGCAGAGAGCTGGCACTAGCTGTTTCATGGGCCCTTTCCACAGCAAGTGCTGAGGAGCGAGTGATTGGATGAGGTTCTCTCTCAGAGGCCTCAAGAACCTCTCCCAGTGTGCCTCAACTGCCTTTGTTGGCAGGAGAGGTGCCAGTATATGCGGGCTGTGTGGGCAAGGCAGATGGGGTGGTGGATGGGAGCTGCTGGGGCTTAGAGGCACCATTGTCAGGATTTTAAATAATGATGTATCATGTTTGTTAAAATGCAGACTCGAACATGTTTTGTTTAATTAGTAGTTTTGAAAGTCACAAGGATATGATTTGTTGTTGTTACTTTTTTTCCTTTAAAGATCACCTGCCAGGCACTTCCAAGAAGCGTGACAAGTGAACCAGTGTAACCACACTTACTGCCAGCCAGTCAACAGCATGCACGCAGTGCACAGGGCTAGACATCATGGGGAGATAGAGAGGGAAGAGTGAGGCTGTACCCTTGCTGTCAGATCCAGGACACGGGGGCAATTTGGGACAAGGATAAGGACAGGGAGTCAGAAAAAGAGCCGATGAATCACCAAGCACCAAGAGTGGGAGGCAGGAGAGGTGAGAAGTCAGTGACAGAGGACACAGCAAATGGCCAGAGCCCCAGACAATGGTATGGTCAATGGAAGGGGAAAGAAGGGTCGCAGAACTTTGACAGTCTGGCTGCTGTTTTCCTAGCTCCACTCACGTCCTATTCTTATGCCTCATTGGGGCATGAGCTGGCTCTGCATTGTCAAAGACAGGCAACGGGGTGGCACAGTGGATAGAGTCCTGAACTTTGAAGCCCTGAGTTCAAATCCAGTCTCGGACTGCATGTGTGGAGTGGAATTTGACTGTATGACCCTGGGCAAGTCATTAATCTGTCTACCTGTAAAAGTTGGATAATAATAGCACCGACTTCCCAGTGTTCCCAATTTGTAAGTATCAAATGAGGTTATATTTATAAAGCATTTTGCAAATTGTAAAGTACTATATAAATGCTATCCATCTCTATTCTGGAACAGCAAGGTGGCACAGCGGATGGAGCACTGGGTTTTGAAATCAAGAAGACTTATCTTCCTTAGTACAAATCAGGCCTCAGATACTTACTATCTGTGTGATTCTGGGCAAGTCACTCAACCCTCTTTGCCTCAGTTTCCTCATCTGTAAAATTATCTGGAGAAGGAAATGGCCAACCACTCCAAGATCTTTGCCAGGAAAACCCCAAATGGGGTCACAAAGAGTCAGGCATGACTGAAATGACCAAACAGATTTCTATTATGTTATTAAAGACAAGCTCTGGCAGGTTCCACTGGATTGTGAAGGCTTTGGGTATGAACCCAAGCAATGCACTTTTATGGGCTTTTTGTCTGAGGATCAGCTGAGCTAAGTTTTAAAAGGATCATGAGTGTGTGGGTTGCAGGACATGATTTTTTAGACTGCAGCTACTTTCAGAGATATTCTATTAAATCATAGAAAGGTCAAAAGCCATGTTGGTGAAGGCAGTAAATACCATAATGTGATCATGAATACCCAAGATATTGAAGAATCCCAAAGGAGGCTAGGCTCCCAGCAATTCTGTCTCTTGTGCCTGAAATACTCTTCTTCCTCAACTTGGATTCTTAGAATCCCTAGTTTCCTCCAAGGCTCAGCTCAAGCTCCAGTGTCTACAGGAGGCTTTCCTTGATCCCTCCCAATGACGCATTGATCCCTTTTCCCTTCAAAGGAAAAAGAACCTATCTTTCATATACCTAGATATACATATATTGTGCTATTCTCTGGCCAGAGAATTATGGCTTTGTCACATTTGTCTTTATATCACCTGGACCTAGGGCAGTGCCTGGCTCATTATAAATACTTAATTAAATGCTAAATGGTTGATCATTCCCCAATGGGATTGGGGAAAGGAGAGTCATAGAAACAGAGTGGGAGATGGTGTTAGAGAGCACTATGTGAAAAACTTACTGATTGGGCAGATCCTCTTACCTGTCTCCAGAAGTGAGCAGGAGGAGAATCTCATGACTATGTCTGCATTAGTCTGATATCCAGTGACTTCAGGGAGATAAGTCATTTCTTGAAAACTGGGTGTGGATCAAGCCATATGAGGAGATGAATTAAGACAACTTTCTTAAGCCTCCATTGTCAAGAGAGGGATGCAAAAAGGATAGCTTTAAGTAGCAGGTGAGAGGCAAACGCTGAGCAAACTGGGGGAGGGGGAGGGTTGAGATGTCAGGTGGGTAGAGGTTATCTAAGTTGATCTCCCCTCCTCCTCCTTTCTGCACCCCCTTCTCTCGCCACCCTTGACTACCAGAGCAGAATTTTGAAATTCTAGGTATAAACATTTGGGATCTCCGCAGCTGGTATTTAAACCAATTATTTAATAAACAAACATTCTTTAGGCAACAATTATGTGCCAGGTATGGCTAGGCATGGGGAATACAAAGACAAAAGAAAGACAGTCCCTACCCTCAAGGAGCTTACATTCTATGAAAGGAACTTGACCGGCTGCTGTAGAATATTTTGATGTTCTCTTCCACGTATTACAGAATTTCAAAATTGAAGTGAATGTAGGTAGTAGATAGAACACAGGGATTCAAATACGCTCAAAATGTTCAAATCCTGCCTCAGATACTTACTAGCTGTGTGACCCTCGGTAAATTATTTAATGTCTTGAAGCTTCAGTTTCCTCATCTGTAATATAATGGTTGATCTTCATGGCCTCTATGGTCCCATTCAGCTCAAAATTGATGGGCATCTAGTGCTTTACCTTCAGGAACTGGGAATCAGAAGGATTGGAATCAAGATACCTCTTTGCCACTTACCTCCTTGTGATTTTAGACAAGTTACTTTTCTTTTTTGGGACTCAGTTTACTCATTAGCAAAATGAGAATGTTGGATTGGGTAATCTCCAAGGCTCAAATCCTATTAGCAGATAAAGGAGATACATTCCAGGTGGGAAAAACACTCTGGTCAAAACTTGAGTGTGGGGAATAAGCCTGAAATTATGTGTAGGTAACAGAACTTCTTTCTCTTATGGTTTCCTCTTATTCCCTTCCCTGGGCCCCAGGCTAGTCACCCTGGATGGTGACTCAAGGGCCCACAAATCTGATGATTGGAAACTAATCTTTAGGTTTTATGAGGTAGGAAGATGCCAGATAAATGTCAGGGGGCAGAAGGGTGACGGTGATAAATAGCTGAGTTCTGGAAATAGAAACTGGCCCAGCCACTTCCTCAATACTTCCTGTAGATCATTCAGAGCTGACATTCACGTAAGGCTATCTATTCTCCCCTGTCTCCACCTACCCTAAGGCAGATGCTGCAGGCTCTAGCTAGTTCCCAAGCCATCCATCAATCCTTTGAAAGCAGTCCCAAAATGGCTAAGCCAGCCAAGCATCGATAGGCCTACTTATTTTCTTTTACTGGCACCACTATCCCCTTGAGTCTCTGACTTTTCAAAGCCCTCATTCCAGGGTGCTACAAAAGCACTGTTTTTCATAGAAAGGGAATGAGCACTGGAGTAGAGAGAAGGAAGGAAGGAAGGAAGGAAGGAAGGAAGGAAAGAAAGAAGGAGTGAAAAATAAATGAATAAATACCACTATACCACTACTAGGTCTATTTTCAAAGATGATTAGGGAAAAGGAGAGAATCTATATGTTCTAAAGTATTTATAACTGTTCTCTTTATGGTGGCAAAGAACTGGAAATTGTAGGGATGCTCATCAATTGGTGAATGGCTGAACAAGTTGTTGTATACGATTGTGATGGAATGCTACTGTGCTATAAGAAATTATGAGCTCAATGATTTTAGAAAAACATGGATAGACTTGAATGAAGTAATGAAGAGCAAAATGAGCAGCACCAAGAGAACATTGTATACAGTGGTAGCAATATTGTTTTAAGAATGACTTTGATGGAATAAGTCATTTTGACTATTATAAATACTCAAATGAACTACAAAGGACATATGAAGGAAGGCGCTATCTGCTTCCAGAGAAAAAATTGATAAATAGAAGTATCTATGAATGGTTTTACATATATATGTATATGTATACACACATATTTGTGTATAATGATAGCCATCTCTAGGGTGGGGGAGGGAAAAAAGAAAAAAAAATAAATCTACGTGATAACTTTATTATACATTTAAAAGGAACAGCAAGGTATACATAATAGTTTTACAGTTTCATGTACAATCACCTTGTACACTGTTATGGAAATGCTTGTTTTATTCCATAAATTAAAAATAAAATAAATAAATGTTTAAAGGTTAAAAAAAGAATAAATGAGTGAAAAAATGAATGAATCGGTGAAAAATGAGTCAATGAGTGAACCAGTGAATCAATAAATGAAACATTTGTTGTTCAGTCGCTTAGTTGTTTCTAACTCTTGGTGGTCCAGCGGACCATAGTACACCAATACTGTCCATAGGGTTTTCTTGGCAAAGATACTGGAATGGTTTGCCTTTTCCTTCTCCAGTGGATTTAGGCAAAAAGAGGTCAAGTGACTTGTCCAAGGCCACACAGCCAGTAAGTGTCTGAGGCTGAGTATGAACTCAGATCTTTCTGACTCGAGGCCCAGTGTTCTGCCCACTTTGACTCCTTTTCCAGACGTTCTTTTCTCTACTATAGAGTCTTTGGTATAGTGAGGACATTCAAGGTTGTTTGCTTATTGTTATTGTTGTTGTTGTTGAGTCATTCCACTCCTGTCCAACTCTTTGTGACCCCATTTGGAGTTTTCTTGGCAAAGATACTGGAGTGGTTTGTCATTTCCTTCTCTGGCTCATTTAACAGATGAAGAAACTGAGGTGAATAGAGTTGTGAATTGCCCAGAGTCACACAGCTAGTAAGTGTCTGAAGCTGGATTTGAACTCAGGTCTTTCTGACTCCAGGTCCAACTTAATCCATGAACCACTTAGCTTCTGTAATTGAGAGAGTAAGAGAGAGCATTTATTAAACATTTACTATGTGCCAGGCACTGTCCAAAGGTTCTATAAAAATGTTAGATGATGAGGATGAGGATGAGGATGAGGATGCCAGGGAAAACCACACATAAAGTTGGGCTACAGTGGGTATAACTGGAGGCATGGTATGGAAATGGTCAGGAAGTAAGATAAAAATTCACCTACCAGAGCCTGAGTTCCAGAGTACAAGGTTCTAGTGGAAAGAAGGTAGAGATGACAATCTGAGTGGCGAAGGTATCTCATAGAGATTATTGATTTTAGAGGAGAAAAAAAGCAAAAGTCAAAAAAATGGGCAGACAAAAAATTTTAAAAACCATCATGTTGGATGAATGAAATGAAAATGGATGTGCAACCTGTGACTTAAAGGTTAAATTTGTTCTAATCCTACTTCTGCCAGGATTTGCAAACATTGCCCTGTGTGACCTTGGATAAGTCACATATTTCCTCTGTGTTTATGCTTCCTCATCTAAAAAAGAAGATAATAATACCTACCCTCATTATATTGCTAAGGACCAAATGAGACTATGTACTGTGCTATAAAACAAAGATAGTGGATAGAGTTTGCTCTATAGTCAGGAAGACCCGGTTTAAGTCTTGTCTGCAGAACAAACTGACTGAGTAACTCAGTGCCCTGGGAAATACTCTCAGACTAAATTGGGGAGCAATTATACCTCTGAATTGGTAGAGGGAGTTCCCTATACCAAGGAAATCTGAGGTCCAGACTCTCAAAATAGAAATGATAGCTATTATTCTACAGACTTCTCCCTACTCAATCACTCAGGACACTGTTTGTGGAAGGCAATGTGCTGTAATCGATAAGACTAGATTTGGTGTTAGAAAAACAGGGCTTAAATTTTGAATGGATATTTGCCAGCTATGTGACCATCAGTAAGTCACTTTCTGCCTCTTGGCCTTCATTTCCTCATCTGTAAAATACGGATAATTCTTGTACTATGCCCTGGAGTTGTCTTGAGGAAAATGCTTTGTAAAAGTTAAGGCAACCACATAAATGAGTTATTATCAATTATCCAAACATGCCCCTTCTATCACTACTATATTTTACCTGACACCTAGTGTTATCTGTAGCTGACCCCAGCTTAATTTTTTGCCTCACACATATGTGTATACACACATATAATATTTATATATCATATATATATTTTTATATATTATATGCATAATATATATTAATGAGAAACTGATGTTTTAAAACAAAAGAATAGATCTCTAATCATCAATTACAGATACTAGTAGGGTGTGGGGCGGGTGGCATTTTGAGAGCTAAGTAGGACTTTTCAGAAACCCTGAATTCATTTTACAGTATCTAGGACAGTAGTTCTTAACCTAGGATCTGTGACCTCTTCTTTTTTAATATATTTTGATGACTATTTCAACATGATTGGTTTCCTTGGTAATCTTATCTATTTTATTTGATGCATTTTAAAACATGATTCCAAGAAGGGATTCATAGGCTTCAAATAAGGTCCATGACGCAACCTACGACTGAAGGAATCACCTTCATATCTACATTGAGCATTTATTCCTAACCCACTGCCCTCACTCTGCTGAATCAGAAGTTCCTTGAAATTGAGAACTGGATATTTTATTCCTTTTTTGTTGTGTTCCTCAGTCCATTAATGCATTCTACTTGGACACACCCATACACGCACACTGAATGTTTAATAGAAGGAGCTTTTAACTGGGAACAGGAGATTTAGATTGTAGGTCTAGGTCTGTCTTACAGTGTGACCTTGGATAAGTTACCTCCCTATTTCTCAGTCTGTTTGTCATTTGTAAAAGTAGAAAATTATGTTAATAGTGGCTCGCATAGGGGCAGCTAGGTGGTGCAGTAAATAGAGCTCTGGCCTTGGAGTTAGGAGGACCTGAGTTCAAATCCAGTCTCAGACACTTAACACTTACTAGCTATGTGACCATGGGCAAGTCACTTAACCCCAATTGCCTCACCAAAAAAGCAAAAAACAAAAACAAAAACAATAGTGGCTCACATATGACTTTCTTCCCAAGAACTGTGGGGTCATGTGTGCCAGGTCTTTAGTGTGAGCATTATTAGTACCTTTAATTAGGTGAAGTTGTTGTTGTTGTTGCTACTGTTGTTATTGTTGTCTGTCCTTCCTTCTGAAGAGAACCATGACATCAGGAAGATGATTTGCAAGTGAATTAGATTTAAGTGAGGGAGGGCTGTGTAAGGTCACCAGCCTCACTTTCTCCTCCGTAGTCATCTGTGTCCAATGGCAAGATATAGATCAGGATGACTGGAGATGGCCCTGGATGTAGTGGGAGACCTTGGCCATTAGATGAAGACATTGAGACTCAGAAGGCAATGCACTTGTCCACAGTGACACATCTAGTAACTGGGAGATGGGGGGCATGAACCTATATCTCATCTTGAACATTTCCAAGCTATGCGAACATGAATGGGTCATTTAATTTCTCTGAACCTTGATTTCCTCATCTGCAAAATGGGGTGAAGTTGAATAGTCCCTGAAGAAATAAGATTCATAGCCATTAGATAGCAAGAGAGATAGGAGGTAGGTGTGAGGGGAATGCAACGTATAATAAATAAGGAACTGCAGAGAACCAATGGAAAGAATGTTAGAAAAAAAGACGCTCTGTTCATATGGTGAAGATGAGGGAAGACAGGTGGAAGCCTTATTGCTCTACTTGTATCTGAACGATCCTTAAAGGCAGGTACCAAGTTTTCCAGTTCTTCCATCAAGAGAAATAGAGGAAGGTTCCTTCAACATGGGTTCACTTCCTGGCAAATGTGGTCAAGAGGCACACAAGCTGGACAGGCTGAGATGGGTTGTGATGTGCATGATGGGAGGAAACATTCAAATCAATGAAATCTCAGCTTTATCTGAAGCACACCTGTAGCACTTAACTTCATAAGATTATGAGATTTGAAAGATAAAATGTATGCAGAATTTCAAGTTCTATGTGCTATTTATGATTATAATTATTATCATCATCATCATTATTATCAGAGGCAGTATGGTGTTATAGATAGCAAACTGGACTTGGTTTCAGGAGACATGGTTTTGAATCCTGCCTCATGTGTTTCCTAGCTGTGTGACTCTTGGCAAGTCACTTAACTCCTATGGGCATCAGTTTCCTCATTTCTAAAACAAATGCATTGGACTTAATTGACCTCTAAGGAACTAATGACCCTATGTTCATCATCACTAGTATGAGAACTGTCATTTCATTGGCCTAATGAAATCCCAGTGAGAAAACTCCCTCTACCAGTACAGATTGACACCTGTTCTCTAAGTTAGTCTTAAATAATTGGCTGGGTCACAAAGGCTAAGGACTCATCCAGGGTCATACAGTCACTATTGGTCAGAGATAGGACTTGAAAAACCAGGTCTTCATGGCGCTCAAGCTCAGTCTATTCAGTAGGCCACACTGTCTCTCCTCGATTGTTTGATTAGTTGGTTTATGACAATAATTCCCAGGCTTGCCCATTGCCTCTTAGCTCTGAGTCTCTTAGAATCAGGCTCGTGTATTTGGAAGTTGAGTCAGAAGGCAGCTGGTTAACTGTATTTAAATAAAAACCTCTCCCAAAATGACAGTTCAAGCCCCAATTTAGGTGACAGCTTCTGACGGCCTAACTGCCTCTGAGGATATACATGTGATCTGGCTTTGGGGAAACATGAAGATCAGGAGGAAACGGGGCCCATGTTTACCCATCATCTTTATTGGCGGTTAGAGGAAGGACAAAATAGTTACAAAACGCATGCTCAGATCCCACTGAGGGGCCCATATCCAGGGCAGGGCTTTGCATAAATAGAGCCTCTTTAATGAACACTCCAATAGAGCTGGGGAATGTAACTCCATTTACCCAGGGATTTTTCCTAAACTTATCTGTGTGTTTTCCACTACCTGGGCTTCAGAAGACAGAAAGCTTTTCTCCCAGAAGGCAGAGGATCTAAGCCTGGCAAACACTGGTGCATAGATAGAAGAGAGGTCATAGAGGTGAGGAAGTTTAGCTTCTGAAGGTCAACCTCCTTCTTTTGTCTAGAAAAGAAAGAGTCCCAGAAAGATTTTGTTTTCAGTAGAAGCAAAATATGGCATCTGCTTCAGTGGCTCTGAATAGAGAAGGCCTGTTCCATCGAGACAGAGAAGATGGAGTGGATGCAGTGAAAAGATGTTGGATCTTGGCTCAAATCCTGCCTCAGCCTCTTTCCTTTCATTGTGAGGGTTATTTGACTGATAGATCAGGAGAACATTCCAGATATCATTTATTTCTATTTCTGCCAAACATTTAACACAATGTCTTATGCTAGTCTTATGGAAAGCATGAAGTGATTTGGCCTAGACAGTAGTGTGATTAGATCAGGGATTGGGGATCCTATGGCCTCAAGACCACATGTGGCCCTCTAGGTCCTCAAGTGTGGCCTTTGACTGAATCCAAATTGCACGGAATTTTGTTCACAGAAATTTGTTGAACTGGTTGAATGGCTGAACCCAGAGTCAAGAGATGAAGAGTCAATGGACTGCAGAGTGTGTGGAGGGAAGTCAAGGTAGAAGACTGAAAAGGTAAGATGATTGGAAATGGAGATTTTGGAGGCCTTTAAGAACCAACAGAGATTTCTATTTGTTCCTAGAGAAAATAAGGAACCACTAGAGTTTATTGAATAAGAAGGTGATATGATCCAACCTGAGCTTTAGGAAGATAGCTTTGACAGTTATCTGAGTGGAGGATGGATTAATATGTGCCAACAAATGATCCAAGATCAGAGACTACAGAAGCAGAAACTGGGCTAGAAAAAACCTTGGTGGTTAAATGCAGAGAGCCAAACTGCAAATAAGAAATGGGGAATCAGACAAGAGTGGACAACAAACTGGCCATTGTTTGGACCATGAGAAGCAATAAATCCCCAAAAAGTGGGAATCCAATTTATGTCAGATGTTATGAAGTATTTAGTGTTGGAAAGAATCTCAGTTACTATCTAGTCTAATCTTTTAATTTTACAGATGAGGAATAAGAGACAAAAATGGAATCCCATGGAAAGCATGGTGACCTCAAAAGAAAATATATGGGTGCAAATCCTGTGATTGACATTTACTAGCTTTGTGAACAGAGGCAAGGTGCTATAACCATCACCAATTCTAATTCTATCATTTCTGACTGGGCCATGGTGTCCTCATCTGCAAAGCATGCTACCTACCTCGTAGAGCTGTTGTGAAAAGCACATGATGATATGAGATGAGATGAGATGTGAGGTGAGGTGAGACAATATGTGCATAATTCTTTGTATGGTATAATGTTTTGTATAGTGCTTTAAAGTTTGTAAGCTATAAATGACAATACAAAAGCTGGGTGTTGTTAAGAAGAGAAGAAGAAGGAGAAGAAGAAGAAGAAGGAAAAGGAGAAGAAGAAGAAGAAGAATTTTCCCTCAAAGTGTTTATAATCTATGTGGAATAGAATGTAAGATACCTTCCCACCCTTTCCACTGTGTCCTCTGCAATGCCTGCTCCATAACTAGCAAACTTCCTTTCATCTTAAACTTCTTATTGTCTCATTTCTTCTGTCTTCTGGTACTCACTGAGACCTGGCTCTAGGGATGTGCTGGCAAATGTTTAATAACCAACCTAGGGGAGGAGGGGATGTGTACCTACACACTTTTAAGTTTAATATGAATTTATTTATACTTTCTTAAGCTTAGAAACAATAAACCAAGCAAATCAATAAATCAAGCTCTGATTTGTAACCATTTCTGCTTTCCAAGATACATATACTCATGCTGAAAATTTAATAATTTCAAGTGGCTTAGAGTCAGCCCCAGAATAGCCTTCCCTGGGTCCCTCCTGACAAATCCACTTTCCTCACCACCCTTTTCAACATTGGTTGCACTTTTTCCACACTCACCAATTCATTTGGTTATGGAAGGGGAGTTATAATGCTACTTGATCCTCATTATCACTTTTTTCCTAAAAATTTTTTATTCTGAATTTAATGAACACACAGAAATAACATTTCCACACACAAAATAGAACAGGAAAAAAAGGATTATATGTGAAACTTCAAATGTCTTTTAAGTATGGCTCACTTTTAAAAGTATATGTGTATATAATAAATTCAACATATTCCTTTCAGAGCAATCTTGCTTGTCTGTATTCCCATCTGAATAAATGAGTGCTTAAATCTGGCCTCAGACACTTATTGTCTATGTGACACAGCTGTGTGTCCCAGGTCAGTCACTTAACCTCTATGCCTCAGTTCCTTCATCTGTAAAATGGGAATAGTAAGAGCACCTACCTCACAGAGCTATTGCAATATTCAAATGAGATTTATAAAGTGTTTACCACAAGGCTTAGCTCATAGTGGGCTCTCAATAAATGTTTGTTTCCTTTCTTCCTGCTTTCCTCCCTCTCTTCTGCGTCCCTCTCATTTTAAAAAGCTGCTTCAGTGACCCTCTTTCCTTTCTTTCCTTCTTTATTGGCAATACTGTTGCTAGCTCTCCTCTCTCCCCCTCAAACCACTGTCAGACAAACACACATAACAAGAGAAAAACAATTTTGTAGTACATCAGAATATTCAAGCAAAACAAATGCACGCATTTGTCATGTCCCAAAACGTCTGTCTCATTCTACACCTTTAGTCCATAACCCCTCTGTAATATACTTCATCATCAGTCCTCTAGAGCAGTGACTGGCCATTTACATTGGTAAGAGTTATTAAGTCTTTCATAGTTGTTTTTCTTTATGTTATTGTTGATACTCTATAAATTGTTCTCCTAGCTCTGGTTCCTTCTCTCTGTATTAGTTCATACGAGTCTTCCCAGGTTTCTCTGAAAGTATCCCTTTTATCATTTCTTTTCTTTTATTGTGACTTTCAGCCACTCTCCTTCACTAAGCAACCTCTCCTTCTTTAAGGCTCAGTCTTTCCAAATGTATTTCCCATTTCAGATCCTTGTGGGTTTAGCTAATCCCAAAGATATTATCCTACCTTTCTTCCTTCCTTCTTCCCTTCCTTAATGAATTCAATTCCTGTCATGCAATCTTTATCTCTTCCCCATTACCTACCCTCATACTGAGGATTTCAAGATTCACATGGATTTTCCCTCAAATATCTCCCTAGTTTTTCAATATAATCAGTTCCCATAGTCAATACCTTCAACACAACTCAGCTACACACAGACACAGTCAAACTCTTGAACTCACAGGAGTTCTACTTCCATAGTACCTAACACTTACATTAATTTTTCTGATTATAATAATTTACCATTCCATCTCTCCATTTTTCTGATGACCCCTAACTTTATTTATGGTCCTCACTGTGACCTCCATTTCATGCACCCCTGGGTTCTTTTCTAGGTCATCACCTCTGCAATAACTATACTCTTCCCTTCTCCATCTTGACCCACTCACTGGACCAATCCAACTCTACACTATCCTCTATTATTAAATCTCCCTGTGCTATTGCCAGTCATACCTTGCCAAATGCAGACCCTAGATTCCTCATACAATTTGTCTCTTTCTCTCCCATTCACATGCTGCTTAATGGATTGAGGGCAAATCACAAGAATCCACTGAATGGGTCCACTACAAGTATGTTACATAATCTCAACTGGGCCTTGACTGCAGCAAAGAAAACAATCCTCCCTAATTGATTTGCTATACAACTCTTCTTGTGGACTTACTCAGACTTGTTATACAAACTTTCTTATCTCTCCTGAAGTCTCCCATGCCATCTCTTCCTCCTCACTATCATGGCTGTGAGTCTTTCCTCATATTTCACTGGGAAATTGAAGTTATTATCTGAAAGTTTTCCCTATTCCCTTCCTCTTCAATAATAGTTAACATTAATATAATATTATTATCTCATTTGATCCTCACAACAACCCTGGGAGGTAGATGATATTATTATCCCCATTTTACAGTTGAGGAAACCAAGGCAAACAGAGTTTAAGTGACTTGCCCAGTATCACACTGCTAGTAAGTGACTGAGGCTGGATTTGAACTCAGGTCTTCCTGACTCTAGGCCGGGTACTCTATCTACTGTGGCACCTAACTTTTCACATTATTCATCTCTCATTATCAACTCTGTCACTAAAGTATCAGATGAAAAGTTGGTACTTTTCTTTGTGAACGTCAGCTCTTCTACCTACACCCTCAATGTCATTAAGCCCATCTCATTAGGTGTTCTTCAGTAATATTACATCTATCATTCCCACTCTTCTGTTCTATTCCATTTTTCCCTCTTTTGGCCCCTTCTCTCTTGGTCTGCAAATAGGTGTAGGTCTCTCCCACCCTCAATAAAAAACCTCAATTGATCCAACTGCACCCATTGACTATTTTCCTATATTTTTCCTCCCCCTTTCAACTACTCTTACTGTTCAGACTTAGCTCTCGAAGAGGACCAGTGACATCACCCTCATGATGTCATTGGTCCCCCTCAGCTAAATTCCATGAGAAAGCTGCCTGAACTCGATGGTTCGATTTTCTCTCATCTTTGTTCTAAATCCCCTGCAATCTGGCTTCCAATCTCAACTGAAACTGCTCCCTCCAAAGCTACCAGTGACCTCTTAATTGCCTAATCTAATGACTTTTCTCAATCCTCATCCTTTTTAACCATTCTGTAGTGGATTGATCACTTTCTCCTGAACATTATTTCCTCCCTAGGTCTTTGTGACCTTGCTTCTTCCAGGTTTTCCAGTAGTAATCTGATAACTCCTCAGTGTCCTTTGCTTGCTTTTTATCCATGTTTTACGTACTAATCATAGACATGCCCCAATGCTCTGTCCTTCTCTTTCTGATCTGTATTATCACACATGGTGTGTATGTAGATGTACTCATACTTCTTATAGTAAAATTAAGCAGTTGAACTAAAGGAGCACCTCAGTGGCTCAGTGGCTCAGTGGCTAAAGCGCTGGGCCTGCAGTGAGGAGAACTTGAGTTCAAATTTGGCCTCAGACACTTACTAGCTGTGTGATTCTGGGCAAGTCACTTAACCCTGTTTGTCTGTTTCCTTATCTGCAAAATGAGTTGGCAAAGGAAATGGCAAAGAAAACCCCATGGATAGTATGGTCCGTGGGGCCATGAAGAGTTGGGCACACCTGAACAATAAGAACTTTTGGCTCTAGAACCTGTCTTGTCTTGATAAATGGAAATCTTTGATATCTGGTGGTGCAGAGAGGCAAATTTCTACTTAATTTATAGAAAATCATTCTAATGATTAGAGCTCTTCCACAGCAGAATGTAAGGTGGTAAGCTTCTCGTCACTGTAGATATTCAGGTAGAGATGGTGGGACCATCTGTCAGGGATCTAGAAAGGAGATTCCCATTTCAGATATGGGTTAGACTATATGACTTCTGATGTATCATCCCACTCTGAGATTCTATGAAATCCTGGTTATTTCCACTTACCATGTAGCCAACACCTGCCTAGCCTAATTTCTTAACTTTTCGGAACCCAGATATGCATCTACCTATCTTGCTGTTCACTCTAGAATAGTTCCCTCACAACCTCACACCCTAGCCTTCTTGGGCCTGTGAAGTGTTCTCTTGGCTCAACCCTCCTGATTAAGCTCTTGCCCAGTTTACTCCCCCAGGCCCAAGTTTGCCAGCTTCAGCACCTGGGAACATGGCCAGTTTTCTAGTCACACTTTGAAATATTCATTTTGTAGTTTTTGCCTGGCTATCTAACCTGGTTTCAGCCCTTTGGGGGAGCCCCTGGCCCTTCTCCAAGGCCAAGGTTAACTCAAGCCCATTTCAAAGAAGAAAACACATTGTGTGTAAACAACAGGACTAAAATGCCATTCATCTTTTATTCATTGCCAGGTGAAATGGTAAGTTTCCAAAATACCCAGATCTCATTTCCCACTCCCTGTAAGCTATTAGAACACAGGAAATTGCTCCTGTCTAAAGAAAAGAATCTGTCAACCATTTAATTTCGAGATGGCTTTGGGGAAAGCTTTGGACCTATTCTTTAGCTGGACAAATAATAGGCAATCTGGTTGCTGAGGGAAAACTAGTGGATTTGTGGTTAGGGATTCAAAGTGTTGCTTTGCTCTTTGGTACCTATGTGACCTTGGGCAAGTCACTTGACTTCTCTCAATTGCTTCACCTGTAAAATAATTCTGTTGGAACCGATGGCCTCTAAGGTCTCTTCCAGCTTCAAATCTTTTTAAAGGATGAGTTTGAAAAGAGACTAGCATTGGGATGAATTAAACTATGATGTGGGATCTGGGGCCAACCAATACTAGCTACACTCTCTTTGGGTTGGATTTTCTAAGGCTTTAATCTCGAACTTCTAAGAATCCTAAGGAAAGGGATGGATGTTTGGCCTCAATGGAAGGTAAAGTCCTTGAAGGCAGACATTATACTTCATTTTGTTTTTTTATCCCTAAGGCCTAACATGGTGCCTGACACATAGTAATTGACTAATAAGTACTTGTTTATTATGAAATCTGAGAGGAGAAAAATCAAAGCAAGAAGGAATGGGCATGACAACCGTAAAAAGATGTGATCTGCCAGCATTGCAGTAGATGCTCATGTCTCACCTTTGTAATGGTGTCACCTCAACAGATCTCATTATAATTTCCTTCATTTGGAATCACTACTATGAACCATCTCTTTGCTTGCCCTTTGGTTTGGTACTTGAGTCTTTTCTCATTTTGTTTGGCATGGGCTATAGTTTACTCTTGGGTCATCAAGACTAATGTCACTGTCTTTCTCCAGGACAGGATTTTTTTCCTAGCTGGTTCCCAATTCTTGTCAATTCTGCCTCCACTTCCCTTACAACTATCACTATTATCTCTATTCATATGGCCACGATCCATTCATCACCTTTTTCTTGGAATATTGTTAACAGTCTCCTAATTGATCACCATGCCTACATTTTTCCTGTCTCTAGTTCATTTGATACATAACTGATGGCATAATAATCCTAAATCACAGGTCTAACCATGTTTATCCACAGCTCAGGAAGTTTCAGTGACTCCATATTGCCTCAAAGATAAAATACAAATTCTTAAACTTGGCATCTAAAGTCTTTCATATTCAATCCATGGACTCCATTCCCAGCATTCACACACTATATTCCAGGTGAACTAGACTAAATTCTATTGCCCCTCTCTGGTGGGCATTCCATTTCCTTTCTTTGTACCTTTATAAAGACTATTCCAAAACAATGGAATTGATTCCTTCTCATCTCCATCATTTTAAATACTGAGTTTACATCATGGATCAGCCCATGGGCCATTCCAATAGGAAAACTTTATTGATTATACTGATTTACTTTCTCTCCTCTAAATATTAGTGAATCAAACAACTAGAATTTATTAATGACCTATTCTGTGCCAAGCACTGGATATGCATTATCATGCACAGACTTACAGCATCTATGTAACTGTTGTACCCTTTCAGGGATCAACCCCTTAGGACATAAACTGATTTTCATTTTGCTTGTGTATTCCCCTAGCACTTTGTCTTCCTCATAGTAGGCACTTAATAAATGCTTATTGGATTGAATTAAATTGGATTGGACTGGACGGGATCTTCTTAGTCTCTTTTGACTGAGTTTAACAACGAAAAACTTTATTCTTTTCCTACCCAGGGGCTAAGGAAACAGCAGTGGAGGATGTCAGTAAAAGAATTTAAGTAAAACTTTGAGCATTTTATTAAGTAGATCTCAATTTAGTTTGTTTTGGATCTACTTAAATCTAGGTTGTTTTGTGAATTTAGACTGTTAACAGAATTTCAGAGATAGAAGGGATGTCAGAAGTCATCTGGTTCAATGCTAACCTGAACAGGAATCTTATTGGCTACTGGGACAATGATACCATATTCCAGGCAGTACCACAAATAAATCTGGATTTTATGAATAGCAAAAAGCTTACTTGGAAGTAGAGAAGCAGCAGGATAAGGTGGAAAGAACTATCTACTGGTTGGAAAATGGGGGACCTGAGTTCAAGTCCAAGATTCCATACTAACACTTATTTTGACCTTGGATTAATCTTTGACTTTCCCTGGACCTCAATTTCTTCCTCTAGGAAAATAAGCAGACATTGAAATAGATGAGCATAGAGGTCCAATCTGGATGTGGCATGTTTACTTCTGCGATTGTAGAGGTCAAACGGCAAGTTGGGATTAGGCCTGTTCATGACCTCTGAAACCATCAATGACAAAATAGAAGAACTTCCCAAACCATAGCTTATAATGTAATAGAAGAAAATAATATGACTGGAACCATGAAGACATGAATCTAGCATGGGAATTAACAGAGCAGATATATGTAGGGAAGGAGTTACCTCGAGAGCAGTGAAATCAGGAAAAGGAAAAATATAAAGCAATGAAGATCACAGCCATGGAGAATAAATGATAGAGTAGGAAAAATATTTGTGTCATATATCACTGACAAAAGTAAGGTATCCAAAATATACAAGAGATTGACAAAAATATGCATTGCCAAAAGCCATTTCTTCCCCCAAAAATTACTATTCAAAAGATATGAATAGTTTTCCAAAGGAGCATTGAAAAATATCAATAGGAACATTAAAGCATGCTTCCAATCACTAACACTAAGAGGATAGGAATTAAATCTACTCTGATGTTATTGGCATAGTTGAAAAAATATCAGAACAATTTATGATGGAGGCTATGAGAAGTCAGGTACAACCAATGCACTGTTGATGAAGCTGTGGAATAGTCTAACTATTCTGGATTTAAATTTGGAATTACATGACAGAAAAAAAAAAAGATGAAACCACCTATACCCTTTGACTAGAAATCTTACTATTTAACAGATATCACAAGGAAGTTAAAGTCAGAAAAAAAAGATCTGATATTTATCAAAATATTCATAGCAGTACTGTTTGTTAGCAAAGAATAAGAAACAAGTGTGGTAACCATCTATTGGGGAATGGTTAAATGAACCATGATCTATACATACATAGTAGAATTGTGAGGTAATCAGTGAGCAATTCAAAATACATAGGAAGTATGAACTGATGCAGAACAAAATCAGCAGACCCAAAAGAACAATGTATACAATGTCCAAATGATGGTAATTAGAAGACCATTGAAAGGAAGTTCAGTCTGAGTAATGGAAAAAATAATAAAGTTCCTGGAGAAGAGATAATGAAACATATCTCTACTCCCTTATGGTGAAAAGTGGGGGGACTACTTGAAGATAATAGTGTATGCACTTTCAGACATGTTTTCTGTATTAAGCATCTTTGCTTAATTGTTTTTCTTTGTAACAAGGAAGAATTCAGTCAGTATAAGAGAAAGAATCACTGATATGAAGACAAAAGACATTCATAAAATGTTTTAAATCAATTGAGAAAATATCAGTAAGAAAAAAAAGAAAATATCAGTAAACCCATTTTTTTATCTCCACAGTATCACTATGCAAAGATTTATATGCATTTTGAGGACATCCTTGATAAAAGGATGAAAAAAAAGAATATGCAGTCTTTCTTGGAGAATTTTCACAAAGTAGTAGAGACATTTTCATGTCTTTATAATCATCACATAATTAATTGAAAGATGCAGAGCACACATAAATAATCCCATTAGCCTTATACTGTGTTTAATATAACAAAAGTGTTTGATTGGCAGAGTCAAATGCTACATTAAAGATTTCTTCCCAAAGGTAACTCTTGCATTTGTAAACTTATTCAAGTCCTTGAAAGATGTACTGACAAAAACATGTCGTTCTATCTGTGACCCTTTCCTATAAATATCAGGTAAAACATAATATAAGAACTCACACTGTAGGCAGAGGGTTTTGCCACCATTGTGGAGGATGTCCACTAGAGGGACCAAATGGTCCCTATAGTTTTGAGATACTTTGGATTATCCTACTGGCACAGTACAGTATGATAATTGCATCAAGCCTCAGAATATGGCAGACCATAAAGAAATCCTTGTTGGGCTGGGAGTGAGGGTCGCCTATAAATGCAATATACTTTAAAGAAATCCCTCCTCTGACCTGATATACCTATCCCTTCCCTTTCTGGGGATCCACCACATCTTAAATCTTCTATTTCTGGAAACTTTCAAACTAGAAAATTATATTTCTCAAGGAATATTGTTGATTGATACCTCCCTGCCTGGGACATCAGTAATAGGAAAGCAATCAGACACACCTGAAAGAGACCCTTTCCCTACCTATGAAACATCTTATCCTTTTCTGTACTGAGGCCTGACACTGTTGAGTAAGGAGTCCTGTGCAAAAGAAGTGTGGCAACCCAGAGTCTGTCATTAGGCAGAAAGCACCTCTCTACTTGATCCCCCATTTCCTTCCTCCTCTTTCTGGACATGAAGATCACCATAACCAAGGCCAGGACCTTGGATAGCCCCTCTGAAGTTCTACTTCTCTCATTGTTTCTGTGAAATCCCACCTGTATTCTTGTCCTATTGTTCCCCTGGGTGCCCAAGGGGCACCAAGTACCTTTCTATGCATAAGGTAAAATGAGAAGATAATAGAGACTTTTGCTTTTATCTTAACTGACTGGTTTTCTTCATCTGAGGAAATCATTAAATATCCCAAAATCAACAGCAAAAGGCTAGGACAAAAGCCTCACTCAAAAGTACAAAACCTAAAACAGATAAGTAGGAAAACAAAGACTTTAGAAATAATAAATAAAACACAGCTGATTTTTTTTTAAAAAATGAAAATATCAATAAATCTTTGGATAATTTGATCAGAAGAAAGAAGAAAATCAAATTACTAAAATTTAAAAATGAATAAGGCAACAAAGAAATAAAAAAGAATTACCAAAGCCTACAATGCACAATTCTGTGTTAAGTACAAATGAGAATTTAATAGAAATGGATGATTAGGTACCAAATTATAAAGTACCTAAATTAACAAAGCATAAAATAAAGGTCTTAAACAATCAAAAATTAGAAAATGAATTTAAACAAGCCCAAAAAGAAATAGCCTAGTTTGCTCAAAAAACTGGAAAGTAGATGGCAGAAATAATTTTTGACCAACATCTTAAAACCACAAAGCATGTTAAGCACCACATAGATGCATTACCTGGATATAAAAAGGTAACACCATTTTAAAAAAGGTTAAAAAAGAATGAGATCAAGTCATTTTTATAATAATGAGTAGGGGGAGGATATTCTAAACCATATAAGTGATCAAAGCAATCACAAAAGATAAATTGGAATATTTTGATTATGTGAAAATGAAAAGCTTTTGCACAAACAAAATTAATATAACTGAGATAAAAGAAGTTTTATTAAAAATAACTAGCATTGAAAATCTTTGATAAGGGTCTTCCATCCAAGATTTGTTATTGTTATTCAGTCATTTCAGTCATGTTTAACCCTTTGTGATTCCATTTGGGGTTTTCTTGGCAGATCCTAAAGTGGTTTACCATTTTCTTCTCCAGTGGATCCACTGGATGCACTTTGTCAGGCAATAAGAGGTTAAATGACTTTCCCAGGGTCACACATTTAGAAAATGTCTGAGGCTGGATTTGAACTCAGGTTTTCCTGACTCCAGCCCCAGTGCTCAGTACACTGACCTATCAGTTGCCTCAACACAGTACTTGGGAATTAATGTAAATTCCTGAGAGTAAAAGTCATTCCAAAATGGATATATGGTCAAAGGACATAAACAAACAATCATCAAAAGGAGTTCAAACCATTAACAATCATATGAAAGGTGGTTCCAAATCACTAATAAAATGAGAAATAAAAATCAAAACAGCACTAAAGTTTGAACTTACACAGAGCAAATTGGCAAAGATGGCCAAAATTGGAAATGGGCAGTGTTGGAAGGGCTGTGAGAAGAGTAGCATCTAATAAGCTATTGGTAGAGCTGTGAATTGGTTCAACTAATCTGCAAATCAATCTGGAATGAATATAGGAACAAAGATTTAGGGCTGGAAGGGAACTTTTAGGCTTCCTTGTCCAATCTTTTCATCTGTGAGGGGGAAGGCATGAGGGGTTAAGTGACTGGACCAGGGTCACAGAGCTGGTAAGTGTCTGAGGCTGGAATTGAACTCAGGTCTTTCTGATTCCAGGGCTGGCACTCTCTCCACTGTACCACTTACCTGCCCCTGATACTTTCATTTTACAGATGAGGAAATGGGGGTACAATTACTTTAACTGCTTTGCACAGGGTTATATAGCTAGCCAATATCTGAGGCAAGATTTGAATTTAGTCCTTCCTAATTCCAAGTCCAGAACTCCATCTGTTGTCCAATTATATTCCTAGATGTTACAGAAGTAACAAAAATGCCTATACCCTTTTACCCAGTGATACCACAGCTGGGCATATATCCCAAAGACAGAAAGTCCAATAAATTCAAAAATCCTCATAACAGGACTTTTTTTTAGAGGCCAAGAAGTGGAAACCCAGAACGTACCTATTGATTAGATCAAATCAATGATTCAAATGGTGAAAGAAGGAAATAGCACTTTGCAAATCACCAGTTACTAGCAAAAACTACAATCACAATAACAACAATGATACCAAAAATAAATAAATAAGTTAGAATTTGCATAGAATTTAAAGATTTATAAAATGTTTTACAATTGTTATCTCCTTTTGTCTTCACAACAACCCTAAGAATTAGATACTAGTGTTATCTCCATTTTACAGATGAGGAAGCTCAGGCAGACAGATGCTAAATGCCTTACCTGAGGCTGGATTTGAATTCAAATCTTTCTGCTTGACTGTAGAGTCAGTATTCTATCCATGGTGCCAACTTGTTGCCCATACAAAAACTGTATAAGAATTAGCTATTATTCCTAAAAATAATATTTTTTATTGTTTTGAAGATATGACTGAACACATTTTGTACATAACTACAAAGAAAATTTACTACATTCTAAGAAATTATTACTATTAAGGAATCAGAGAAGCATGGGAAGATTCATATGTTCTGATGTAGAACACAGTAACAAATAGCAAAATAATAGTCATAAGAACTCCAAAAATGTAAGTATAAAAAATGGAAAAGAAAAGGAAATTAAAAACTGTGTAATTATAATGGCCTGGCTTATCCCTATAGAATACCAGAGAAAGCCTCTGTCCCTTCATAGCAGAAGTGAAGTGTGTGTGGAATGTTGCATATACTGGCAGATTTTCAGTGTGCTAGTCAGTTGTGATCATTTTCTTTACTTTTTAAATCTTTGATACAAGGGAATGATGATTGGGAAGTAGAAGAAGAAAGAGTATATTTGGGCATGAATTTAATATAAAAATAGAAGATACCAATAAAAATAACTTTTAAAGTGTTCAGCCTAATGGTCTATGGATGATGGTAGTGATTGGCTGGTTACAGATTGAATTGGGCAATTACATATATCTTGGATGGACCCTGCTTATAGTTCATGAGCATGGTCTTAGATTGAAGAGAGAGAGAATAGGTTGTATTGCCTTTGAGAACATTTTTAGGTCTTTCGATAAAGCTTCACTTTCATCTGAAACAAGGGCTCAACATTTTAACAGTATTGTACCCTGATGCTTTATGGTCTCAAGTCATGAAATATCAAGATCTTTGAAGATCAATTGAGGGTCAGCAAAAAGGCAATATGAGAGGGAGTGGGAAATGGTGGACATGAGGAAGATGAAATACAGTCAAAGGACTTGGGTTCAAATCTTACTTATCTTTGAGACTTACTCCCTGTGTGACTTTGGCCAAGTCACTTATCCTCCTTTGGCCTCAACACCCTCTTGTGTAAAATAAGTGCCTCAAATTCAATGGCCTTCTAAGGCCTTTTCTGACTCTAAATCTAGGCTCTAATAGCAACCAAGAATTATATAAGAGAAGTGGCACATAAATAATGCTACAATAAAGATGTATGATTATAAAAACTTGTCACATGGCAAAAATGAAAGGTAACCAGGAGTTAAGTCATGGCCTCCATTGGTAACTATACAATGTTAAGAACAGTAAATAAAGAATCTCAAAATGTTAACTAGAACCCCTGTGAACGGACCTGTCAGAGGACTGCTCAGGAGTAAGACAGTATGAGAAACATGTGCATGTTATAATACAGATCATTGGGTACTACAGTCACATCTTTAAGATTACAGCTCCAGCAGAGTATTAAAATATGAGGTCTGAATCCCCCTGTTTGGCTTTCAGTACTGTCCATAGGTAGACAGCAGGATACCATGGACAGCACACTGGTCCAGGAGCTTTAGCAGAGAAAGGTTCTACTTGTTATTCTATGTATTTTCTCTCTGTATTCAAGAAAGGAGCAATAATTACATTATCTCTAACTTTGGTTCAGATTCTGTCTTTGAAACTATGACCAAATTATCTGTTAATGTATCATGAGAGATAGCATGGCCTGGTAACTTGGAGTTCAGAACATCTGGGTTCAATCCCTCTTCAGACTACTTATTACCTGTGTGACCCTGGATAAATCACTCAACTTTTCTTGCTTTCCTCAAATGTAAAATGAAAATGTTGGACCAGATGGCCCCTAAGGTCCCCCCTCCCAGGTCTTAATCTATGATCCTATGATCTCCCTATGATCCCTATGATCACACATCCAAGGAAGAATTTAAGTTAACATGACACTAAATGAAAAAATAAAAGCAAGAAAAAGAAAAAAGAAAGTGGTGGACTTAAAGTCAGGAGAAACCCAGGTTCTACTCCTGGTTTCAACAGTTATTAGTCATAGAACCATGAACAAATCACTTAATTTATCTGACACTTCAGTTTCCTCAACTGAAAAGTCAGTACAACAATCCCCATAGCATTTATCTCATATCATTATAATGATCAAATGAAATAATGTAGGTAGACTGTTTGCCAAACTTCAAAGCCCTATGTATATGGCAGTGATAGTTATTGCTAGTATGGACAAGAATTTGTGCTAAAATCTCAATGGAAACTGGGTCAAGGTAGAGGTCAGAATATTCTAGTAGGTCATAAAGATTCCCACAGCAGGGTAGTTCATATGCTGTCACTACAAAGATGAATAACAACAGAGTTCCTGTCCACAAAGAGCTTACGATCTAATGGGAAGGGTCCCAATTGCACAAAATAAATATTCAATATAGAAGATGATTGAGGAAAAGGAAAGATCAAAAAGTCTTCAAGAAAATTTAACAAGCAAGGGAAAGCTAGGGAAATTATAAAACTCAATAGAAAATCTGGAATCTGAGCTGGACTTCATTCATTTATTTATTCATTCAACAAACATGTATCAAGTGCTTACTATATGCAAGGAACTATGTTCATGACATTAACATAAGGAAAATGGGTCACTGTGGGGTGCAGAATGTCATGGTCTGTGACAAAGATGACCACTGATCAATGAGTAATATTCTCCAGAGTTGGGGAAGGGATCAAGCTCAGTTGTAAAGTATGAGCTACAACACCATTATCATCTAGGATTATAATCACTAGCATTTATATAGTGTTTTAATGTTCCATCTTATTTGATCTCCACAACAACCTTGTGAGGTAGGTGCCATTATTATCCTCACTTTCCAGATTCAGAAACTGAGGCTGAAATTGGTTAAGTCATTTGGATAGGGTGTCAGAGACAAAATTTAAACTCATATCTTGCTGACCCTTTCTACCCACTAAGCCACTGAATAAAGCTGCAGTACACAAGACCAGCAATCCAATCTCCTCTTGGATACACTCAGTGCCCCAGCTGCCAAGTGGTAAAGGACCATGCCAATGCTTCTAGGGAAATAAGTGGATAGGCCATGTGAGCTCTTGAGCTCCTAGAAGTACCCCAGCCATGCCTACCCACAATAGCAAGAGATAAACATCCAGAAGGGGACATATTGAATAACTGCAAGCAAATTAGAGCCCACTCAGTGTGCTGAAACTTTTCTTCTGGGTCTCTTGACATGAGTAGGCCAAGTACTGAACACATGTGCTATCAATCAGAATTCCTCATTCTTATTTTTTTCTCAACCAATCTTATCTTCTGATCACGCATTTCTTTGATGGCATTTGTTGAGCCTGCTTCTCTTGCACAATTTTCCTCTGATAATATTTAATATTCTTCTCATGCCCAGCTTGTGCCTCTACATTGCCCTTTCAGAGATCCTTTCCTTAATTCTTTGGAGATGGTTACTCTGTGACTCACAGCTATGCCTCATAACCAGTAAGCTCTTATTATTTGAAAGATGCTTATTTGTTGAATAGAGAAGCTTGGGAATCATTAAGAATTCTGTCCAGCCTGTTATCCTTTCCTACTGTTCAATTCAGAGACTATTTCATTTGTGGTGTTTGTAATACATACCTACATTTGGCAATATCAGCATATATTTACATATTGCATAATATACAAGCATATATGTATGCATACATACATATATAGGTGCTCCAGCAATTTGGTATATATGTACATATGTGTGAACTTATGGTGTGTTATGTGTATGTGCACATGTGCACATACAAGCACACTGATGGACCAACTATGTAAGTTGTCCTTCCACTTTGTATCACGGTCTGGACTAATGACATAAAATATTGCTTGCCCTTGCCTCTCTATCCCCCCTTGCCCAATTCTCCAGTTCTGGAGCCATGAACCACAAATTAAGACCTAATCAACTCTGAAATTTGTCCTGGTCCAGGTGTGTCAATCTACTGCATGATGGCCCAACTTCCTGTTGCTGTAGAGTTCCAGGCCAAAGTGCCCCTCCTTGGTCCCCACTCTCCTATATGTGCATTTGCTCCCATTATAATGGAAGCTTTTTGAGCATAGCTGCTGGTTGGGTTTTTGTTTTTTGGTTTTTGGTTTTTTTTGCATTTTTATCCCAACCATTTTGCTTGGCACACAGCACATACTTAATAAATGCTTTTACATTCATCCATAAAGGGAAAAAATATGTAGATATCAAAGAATAGAAGCTATATGTACTCAAGTGTCCCAACAGAGTCTTCTTATATTTTAATTACTTGAGTAAAGTCAAAGGAATAGCCTTACTATTAAGTGGAGAAAAAAACAACAGGGCTGTTGATTAATTTCCCTTGAGATTTTATACACCAATGTAAGCCTGGATTTTAAAGAAGAACTTTTCACTCAAAGGAAAAGAAACTCCTTATAATACTTAGGAATATTAGGGAAAGGAGAATAACAGCTATCAACCATAATTACTTTATGCATGCCCATTTTCATTTTCTAGAAAGTGATACCAACTCTTGATATTCAAATTCAAGGAATTTTTGCACTATGAGTTATAGGAATCCTAAATTTAAAATAGATACAGCTCCTGTCTACATCATTGGAGCACAATTATAAAATTCAAAAGTCAGGCATTAAAAGATACTTTGCTGCAGTCATAATCTAGCTGGCCTTCCTACTTATCACAATGAAAATCTTACCATGTTTCAGCTGGTCTAACTAGAGTACACCAGCACCAAATGGAGCAAAAAGTCAGATTGAATAAATTCTCGATTTGGGGAGAGTAACAGATGTTCACGTCCATGGCCCAGTCACATCTGAGGTCCTCAAAGCTTGTGTTTGTTGCTAATACAACTCAAGGGTGGAAGATATATTCGCAGTTCTTTTGTCATGTCTGACTCATCTTGACCCCATTTGAGGTTTTCTTGGCAAAAATACTGCAATGGATTAACATTTCATTCTGCAGCTCATTTTACAGATGAGGAAACTGAAGCAAACAGGGTTAAGTGACTTGCCCAGAGTCACACAGCTAGTGTCTTAGGCCAGATTTGAATTCAGGGAGAAGAGTCTTCTTGACTTCAGATCCAGTACTCTATCCACTGCACCACCTAACTGCCCCAAAGGCAGATAGATAGATAGATAGGTAGATAGATAGATAGATAGATAGATAGATAGATAGATAGATAGATAGATAGATAGATAG
>NW_020954844.1:7346839-7398935 GCF_900497805.2 Vombatus ursinus
TAGATAGATAGATAGATAGATAGATAGATAGATAGATAGATAGATAGGTAGGTAGGTAGGTAGATAGATAGATAGATAGATAGGTAGATAGATAGATTTATAAATAAGTAGACATATACACACAAATATATCTATGTACATATATAGTATATAGATAATGTGTGTGTCCTGGCTTACTCCTGAATATGCTCTCCACCCTATCATTTTCTTTCCTAAAATGTGCTTCCCAGAACTGAAAACAAGCCCTCAAATGTGGGTTGACAAGGAGGCAGCATGGGGGAAAACTCTACTTCTAAAGCCAGAGGCCCACTCTGACCCTCACTGCCTGTCTGACCCTCAGCCACAGCTGCCCCATCTGGAGCAAGATGGGATTGGACAAAATGGCTCCTGAGATTTCTTCTACCTCTACATCCGTGAGCCTTTCAGATGACATCAAATGAGATAACACGTGTGTATGCGCAGCACAGTGCCTGGTACATAGCAGGTGCTCAATAAATGCTTACTACCTTTCTCACTAGAACACTTATGTAGCTCCAGGAGTTGTGTGCAAGATTAAATGAGCTAAGGTGCATCCTATTCTTTAAAGTGCTTTCTAAATTGTACAATGCTATGCCCATACGGATGTGTTCGCTATGTACTGGGGATGCATATTCTGGGAAATGAAATGCCTCCTATTTGAATAAGGTTCTAACACCTTTGGGGAAGGCTTCCCCTTCCCTCACCCAGCACTGTCCTTCTGATTCTTCCTCAGTTTCCTCCTCTGTAAAATAAAGGGGTTTGCCTAAATGGTCTCAGGTTTCTTCTAGATCTCAGAGTACAATACAGCTGTCCCTTCTCTCCTTCTCTCTTAATGCAGGCAAAGATTGCATTAATGGTTTTAGCCACACTATCACACTGTTCAGTAAATACATTTAAAGTTGAATTCCACTGAACTGCAATGTTGTGCATTTCCCCATCAGCTTCCCCCCACTTATGGCAGGGGATCCTTTGGCCTTCCCTCTCTAGTAGCTTTCTCAGCCAGAATGTACTTGAAGAATTTTTTTTTCTGAAATTTAATTTCCTAATAATGAAAAGCCAATTAATCATACCTCATTCTTTTCACTGGCATGTGGGGGCTACACATCAAGTCTTCTGTGACATTCAGCTTCTGAGAGGTAAACAGTGGGGGAGTTAATAGCATTCAAATCCATCTGTGAAGAACTGTGCCTGAGTAGAGAGCACAGTAGGTGGGATCCCTGGATGGCATGTTTGCTTCTCCATTCCATTGTGATTTTGTTGTCTGAATTCATAGACAGCCCCTGTAGCAGGCCTCCTCTGCCAGGAAGCCTTTCCTGATCATGTAGAGTAAATGAAGCAGAAGAAGATCAAAAATGTCCAAAAAGACCAAGGGGGACCCAGATTGCAAAGGGCTTTAAATTCCAGGCTGAGGATTTTGTATTTGATCCAAGACCCAGCAGAGAATGACTGGGGACTTTTATGGACGTGTCTGATAACAAAAACATGAAAAAAATACTATGTGCCAAACCCCATGCTAGACACTTTGGATACAAAGACAAAAATGGAAAAGTCTTGGCTCCTAACGAGGTCATTTTACATGAAGAGAAACCACATATAGGAAGCAAGAAAAGAAACAACATATATCAAGCATTTATTATGTGCCAGGTACTGTGCTAAGCACTGGGGATACAAATACAAGACAAAAAAAAAAGAGTTCCTGCCTTCAAGGAACTTACATTCTAATAGGAAGACCACTCACCAATGAGAGCTGGAAAGTGAGAAGGGGCATAGTTTTGAAGTCCAATAGCCAGGAACAGGGCCAGGAGGGGAATAAAGGGCAGCCTAGAACCCTTCTACAAAATAGAGGCTCTAGGAGGAACTTGCCAACAGGAAAAGGCTATGGACCTTATAGAGGGATATTTTGTCTCGAGAAGACCACAGCACAGGTGGTTGGGTATTCCAGGATGAGGAGGATCTAAATGCTAAGGGAATTTCCAGGATGACAACATGGTTTTGAAGTCAGGAAACCAGGAATGTGGCCAGGAGGGGAATATATACATATAAGTAGATACAAAATAAAAATGATAACTGCAAATGCAAAGCAATTTAGAGGGAGAGGTGCCCACAACATTTGAGCTGAGTTTTGAAAGAAACAAAGCAACCTGATGGACCACGATGAGGAAAGAAGGTAGCCTACATCTGATCTATTTGTTTAGAAATGCTACTTTGGCAACTATGTGGAAGATTATTTGGAGAAGTGAGAGCCTAGAGGAAAGGTGACCATGTCAGAAGTAAGTGTAATTAATTAATGAACAAATTAATAGAAAAAGTAAAATTTTTAGCACTTCTATGGGATAGGCACTATATGAAGTGTTTGGAATGTAGTAGCAAGATTATCCTTGTCCTCAAGAAGATGACATTCTAACTGGAGGAGATAATATATCTAGGAGAGTGGTGACCAGGAAAAGGAATTTTGGCCTGAGGAGTCATAGAAATGGTTTAGCTGATGCATGGGACAGCTGGTTGTCAACAGATGTGACTACCGCTATAGCCAAGGTAAGAAGTGACTAGGACATAAATGAGAGTGGTATCTGTATAACCAGAGAGATAGCGAGAGATGTGAGATATTTGATGTGAGATTACATACCCAGTTAATAATCAAAGTGAGAGATGTTGTGGGCATAAAACTAATAAGACCCAAAGTATAATTGGATATAGGGGATGTGGGAGAAGGAAAAGATGAGGATGATACCAGGGTTACAAGTTTGACTGAATGGATGGTGCTGCCTTCAATAACATCTATTCATTCCTCAGTCCTTTGCAGTCTGCCATCTGAGCTAGCACTTAGCAAAGTCCCTGGCACATAATAGTGGCTTAATAAAGGAATTATGAAAGCAGAGGCACAAAGTATGTTTCTAGGAACTTAGCAGGGAACAGGACAATGAAGAGAGAATTAAAGAGATAATCGAGTCTGTAGATATGAGTGAGGATTTGAACCCAGGTCTTCTGAATCAAAGCTTCATATCCTTTCTGCTAAACCACACTGTATCTTTAGCATTTCTGATGCTGATCGATTTTCCACCTATGTCTTGATGGGGCTGGACCAGCAGTGCCTTCAATGTGCAGTTCTCTGTGCCTTTTTTCACATCGTTGAAATTCCATCTCTTCTTGGATATTGTCTTCCGCTCCTTTTTCTAGTCATTGGCACCTCACTAGCAAACACATATCACATATTCACAATGATCCCAATTTTTTTGCTGATTTCAGCATCACAGAATTACAGAGTCACACACTGTAAGTCAGAAGAGACCTCAGAGTCCATCTAACCCTACCCACACACTGAAAATAAACCCTTCTACAATGTACCCAAAAAACGGTCAACTAGACTTTACCTAAAAACCTGTGTCATTAAAAAATGAAGGAGGTTTCAGATTCAAGTACTGCCTTTGCTACAATGTGCAGTGAAAGGAAGGGCAGAGCATCACAAGACAGAAGACAATATGAGAGGAGAGTCAGCAGAGAGAGGAAAGTAAGCCAGATTCCAAGGAGAGGGGATCCACTCTCTCCCAAGATGCTCCATTTCTCTTTTGCATAGCTCCAATCATTTTTTTCTTCTGACATCAAGTCTAAATTTGCCACCTTTCAACTTCCAACTATTTCTCTTAGTTCTATCCTCTCAGGCTAAGCAGAACTCAACATGTCAGCCCTTCATATGCTTGTAGACAGACAGCATAGCCTCATTAAGTATTTTAACCTTCATCCTAATCATCTAAACTCATTTGAACCTATCCTCATCTGACATGAATTTGAGACCATTCAACATCCTGATTGTCCTCTTCTGAACGCCCTCCTTCCAATCAATGTCCTTCCTATAATGTGATTCCCAGAAATAAACACGACACTAGAGACGTGATCTGATCTGGGCAAGATGGAATTCAATGAGCCAAGAACTCATTTGACCCTTATTTCTTACTCTGTTTATAGCATAAGGTTATCCAATCCTATAAAATAGACGTAATGATTCATTGTTGATTCAAAAGACTGAATTTATTCTGGATTGCTGCTAGTACTACTACTACCATCATCATTATCATCATCACCACCTTCTCCATTTTCATCATCATCATCATTAGGCAGTGCAGCATAGTGGATAAAGGGCTGGCCCTGAAGTCAGGAACATCTGGGTTCAAGTACTGCCTCTGATACATGTAGGCTGTGAGACCCTGGACAAATCACAATCTCTCAATAGCCCCGGGCAATACTTGAAGACAGTCAATTATGCAATGGTCTTTGATCTTCATTTGTAGTCAGAATTTTCTCACTGGAAGTTCCTTATATCAATGAAATCCAGTACAAAATATATGTAAGTGATATAGTCAGTAAATAAGCACTAAGTGCCTACTTTGAGCCAGGCATTCTACTAAGTGCTGGGAATACAAAGAAAGACAAAATTTTTCAAGAAAGATAGTACTCACCTTAAAGGAGTTTACATTTTGATTGTCACTTGTTCAGTTATGTCCAACTCAGTTACTGGAATAATTTGCCATTTTCTTCTCCGGTGGATTAAGGCAAATAGAAGTTAAATGGCTTGCCCAAGGTCACAAAGCCAGAAAGCATCTGATGGTGGATATGAACTCATGTCTTCCTGACTCTAGACCCAGCCCTCCATCCACTGAGCCATCTAGCTGCCTCTTTACATTTTAAGCAAGGAAAGCAATAAAAAAAAAGGGAGCTGGAACTGGAGGTGGAGTCAGGGAGGAGTCAGAAAGCATCCTTTGGGCATGGCTGAAAGTGGCCTGGAGACATGGGTTCAGGTGAGAAAAGATGAGAGTTCATGCGTCATAGAACAGGAACTCAGACTTAAGTCCAAGTGTCTCTGAGAAGAGGAAGAGGGCCAGAGTGTAAGTAGAATCACTCTCAACTTTGCATCTCCTGCTCTGCTTGGTTTTAACTCCATGAGATAACATGTCCCTCCCAAGATAAGCTCATCACTTCTAAACTCACTACCAGGCTGCTAACTCAAGCCTTAGTTGACTACACCTCCCTTAGCCTCCTCTCTTCTCTGATTAGAGTGAAGAATCTGGACTCGCAGATCACATCACTTTGCATCTGCTGCCTTGCCTGGTTTCAACCCCATGGAACAAGACACCCCATGTAATGTACTCCTTGGTGACCTGTCCCAATCTTCCACCTTGCTTTCCTGCCTTTTTTGTGTGTATTGTCTGCCCCTTTGGATTATTAGCTTGTTGAGGGCAGGGACTCTCCTTATTTTTATTAATTTATCCTCAATGCTTAGTCCAGCTCATGATACACAGTAGGTGCATAATAAATGTTATTGGTTTGGGGATGAGTATGTGTGTGCTTACTTAATCTACACTATACTGTCTATATGAATGTGTATGTGTGTGTATGATATGTATATACATATATATATATATACATATATATATATATATTATAAAAACGTCAAAAGACTGTGTGATATAGTAGAAAGAAAGCCATACTTGAAGCAGGAGATCTGGGTTCAAATCCTTGCTCTTACACTAATTAGTTGTATGACCACATTCTGTACACAACCTCTCTGACCCTCAGTTTCTTCATCTATGAAAGCAAGAGAACACCAATTGAAGAGAACACTATTTCACAAAGTTGGTGTGAGAATTGCATTTTGCAAAATGTCAAGTACCATCTAAATGTGAATTCCTCTAAATTGCATATTTTACTAGTTTACTGCATATACAGATGAAGTGGCTTAGCCTAGGACACAGCTAGCTCATAGGAGAGCCAAGACTAGGTGATTTCTAGTCCATTAGTCTTTTCACAGCACACACTCAGCTCCAACTCTGCATGGAGAGTTTCTTGTCACCCTAGGAAAGTAGAGAAGACAGACATGGTTGAAATGTTTTCATGAATGGCCAGAACATGGCACTCTACCTAAGTAGGGCAGGCTTGTATTGGAGACTGCTATAGTCCTGACAGCAAGATAGGAAAGGGGATGGAATGAACAATGGCTCAGCAGGGAGATGGTGTCAGGGCAAACAGGTGACTGCAGGTGAGCTCTGCCTTCTTCAATTCTATCTAAAGAAAAGAATTGACTTAAGGACATAAAGGTCAAAGATTAGAGGTAGAAGGGAGCTTAGAGATCACCTTGCTGAGATTTCTCACACATACTCCTTTTGGGGCCAGATTTCCTTAACAGCTCTTTCTTTGGAAACTCTTCACAGATGGAGATCAGAAACTCATGTATAAATTATAGCCTTGAAAACTTGCCTAGGTCCCTGAGAGTTTATAGCTGTTATTCAATTATCTTCAGTCATATCTGACTCTTTGTGACCCCATTTGGGATTTTCTTGGCAAAGATACTGGAGTGGTTTGCCATTTCCTTCTTCAGCTTATTTTGCAGATGAGGAAACTGAGGCAGAGTTAAGTAACTTGCTTAGCATTACACAACTAGTAAGTTTCTGAGGCTAGATTTGAACTCAGGAAGATGAGTCTTCCTGACTTCAGGTCCAGTGTTTTATCTACTGCACCATTAGCTGTGTAAAAATAAAGGTGGGAGAGAGATTCTAAATAGCTTCTGATATCCCTTTCATTTCCACATCTATGATCCTATGATTCAAACTGAGATTCTCCAACAACACCAAATTTGAGGCCATGAGAATGGAGGTAATTTGTCCAATGTTACCAGGAATTAATATCACAGTTGAGAGCAAATACTCCCATGTCCTGAATTCTGGACCAAGATGCTTTCAAGCACTGGACCATACTCACTGCCTCCTCTCTGAGTCAGATTGATCAATAAAGAAAAATTCCTCGGGCCTTCAGCCACCTTGCTGTGAGCTCTAAAATGAAGTTGATATTTGACCCATATAATTATTCACTAGCTCTGGGGAAGTTGGGAATATGTTTTAGACTGTTGACGGATTCATTAACTTGCAGTTCATCTTGTTTGCCTCTCGCTAATGGAATTTTCAGCAGGTGACTGGCTAGTTACCTTCCCTAAGCCTCATGCAGAGTTGAAATGTCATCTCGCACAAAGTTATTTACAGCATGGTTTGTTGATCTAATTAATTTTTGAAAGCCAATATAAATTGCTCTAAGTATTTTCACCCTAGAGTCAGAAGTTGGATTGTAAGTATTCTCTATAAATTTAAGAAGTGTGAGTGTATGTGCGTGTGTGTATGTGTGTGTGTATGTGTGTGGGCATGTCTAGTTATTTTAGTGAGGGAAAATAATTTATTACTGTTGTTATTATATTATCATAAGAAAGAAAAACAATAACTGGAATTTATGTAGCTCTTTAAAGGTTGAAAATAAAAGCCGGAAGGGATTTTAAAGGTCGTCTAGTCACAAGATCATGGATTTAGAGGTAGAAGGGACAATAGAGTTGATGTAGCCCAACCCCCTCATTTCACAGAAGAGTAAACAAGTTCAGAGAGCTTGTGACTTAGGAAGTAAGTCACAGTTACTCTTTGAACCCTGGCTCTCTGGCACCGAAGCCAGCTCTCTTTCCACTGTACCATGAAGCTCTAAGTAGCTGCTCCTCACACCAGCCTTCTGATGCAGACACTTCAGTCATTATGACTTTTTACAAATGGGGAAATTCCAGCCAAGAGGGAGGAAGTGACTTGTTCACTATTACATAAGGCACATTTCCCCATAGTTTTCCTTTCAAGAGGGCAATACCTGGAGCACAGAAGTAATATTTACTAGTTTAGCGATAGTTGGTCATATTTCTCTTTCTTTTGTCATTCCCCATATTGGCCTGTGCCACCACACTTGAGTCTGATCCAGAGGCTTCTGAAACCCACTCTCCAGTCAAGCTCTATCCTTACTACCCCGGGGCCATCTCCAGTCTTCCTGATCTATATCTGGCCACTGGACCCAGATGGTTCTGGAGGAGAAAGTGAGGCCGGTGACTTTGCACAGCCCTCCCTCACTTAAATCCAATTCACTTGCAAGTCACGACATCATTCCTGATGTCATGGTCCTCTTTAAAAACAAGGGACAGAAAACAACAATCCTCACTACCTGCTCGGCCACCTTCCACCACTGAAACTAACTTGTTTAAGTGGAAAGAGAAGTGAACTAGTAGGCAGAACTCCATGGTCCTAACTAAATCACCTGCTAGCTGTGGAATGTTGAAGAAGTCACCTATCCTCTCTGAGCCTCAGTTTCATCATCTGCAAAATGGGGATGATAATTCCTGCCCTGTTCGACCTCATAGAATCATGATGAGGATTAAATGAGATCAAGGAGACAGAAGCTGATAAAAATTATGCAGACATCTGTGGAGGTATAGGTATAAAGCACTACTCTACACCCTCAGGGACTGGCTTGCCCCCTTTGCACCTTATAAAGTGACAACTCATTGATATGATAATAGTATCTGGCACATAGTAAATGTTTCATAAATGCTTTTTGACCGAGTTGGTGACTAACAAAGGAGAGAGAGCTAAATGCTAGTCCTAGGTGAAGTACTCTCTGAGGGCAATCCTTACCCCTTCCATCTTGTGTGTGTGTGTGTGTGTGTTTGTGTGTGTGTGTGTGTGATACATCATAAGCTGACTTTATGTAAGGCACGCAGTTTACAAAGCACTTTTCCTCATAAAAACCTTGTGTGATAATCAGGTCTAGTATTCTTACCTCCAATTTAAATATTAAGAAACAGTAAGAGACTGTAAGGTGATATAATATGTCCGAGGTCAAAGTGGAAAGGGGCAGACCCAAGGTGTCCTGACACAAAGTCTGGCTTACTTTCTTTAGGACCACACTGCCCTTCTTTATCCAAATCTCTCAAAACAATGGGACTACACTCTTGAGAACAAAGGGTGGGCTAGCTGAGGGCAACGGACATTCCCGAAGGAGGCAGAGTGGTTGTGGTCTCCTGTTGTTGAAGGGATGCTCTACTTGGGGTCAAAAAAGCCTAGGTTTGATTGTGATGGAATACTACTGTGTTATAAGAAATGATAAGCTCAAAGATCTTAGAAAATATGGATAGAATTGCACAAAATAACGAAGAGCAAAATGAGCAGAGCCAAGAGAACATTGTATACAGTAATAAGAATTTGTTTTAAGAACAACTTTGAATGACTAAGTCATTTTGACTATGAAAAATACCCAAATTAATTACAAAGGACATATGAAGGAAGACGCCACCTGTTTCCAGAAAAAGAATACATAAATAGAAGTATGTGGAGAATGGTTTTGTGTGTCAAAATAGTATAAATATATATACATATATATATACATACATATATATAATATATATGCCATATTTGTTCTAATGATATCCATCACTAGGGCAGGGGGGAGGGAGAGGAAAGAAAGCAAAAAAAAGAAGTTACATGATAACTTTATAATGTATTTTTAAAAATAGCAAGTTGTACATATTAGATTTGTGATTTCATGTACAACCATCCTTTTTTAACTATTCTACTATGTTATAGAAATGCTTGTTTTATTTCTTAAGCTCAGAATAAAATAAGTATTTTTTAATTGAAAACTTTAAAAAATAAGAAAGAAAAGAAGTGATCACCTCTCATGCCACACTGGAATTAATAAATATTACAAAAGCTAGAGGAAATCCTTTGACACATTGCATATACCCTCAATGGGAAGAGATGTTCAAGAATCATGGATGATGAGGGAATGAGGGGTTGTAATTTGCATCAGTGGGGGAATTGCCCACACTTGTGATATCAAAGCCACTTCCCCCACCACTCCTGCTTCCAGCTGAGGCCATCATCCTAGGAAGCAAAAACCACGGAGATTCTGCCTGTCAACTGCAATAGCTACTAAGGACACAGAAAAGAAAGTTCTCAATACCGCTCTCCTTGGTGCTGCCAAATTGTTCAGCATCAGAAACTGCTATGGTTTTATCAGTGGAAATAACATTGAAGAAGAGGCATTACCATCTGTTTTCAGATCGTGGGGTCTTTCATCTGACTTGTAGCTGTAACTCTCCATATGTGTTGTCTCCCTCATTAGATTGTGAGCTCCTGGAGAGCAGGGACTTGCTTATTTTTTTATTTTTATCTCTAGTGCTTAGCACAACGTTTACACAGAGTAAATGCTTAATATGTGTTTTTTTTTTCATTCAGTCAGTCATTAAAATAAAAATCCTAACCCAAATCACAATTATAGAATTGTTTTAATGGGATTGAGTTAAATATTTCAGGCCACAAAAACAGAAAGTAATGCTAGGAATAAGAGTGTTATTCCTAAGGGAAATATGTGGAGGAATGCACCCATAGCCTGAAAGACTTCTTTCGAAGGATCCTATGATGCAAAAAGGGTCAGAGGTGAAAAATCATAAGCACTCCCATTTCTATAGCACATAATGGTTTGCAAAGTACTTTCCTTGAGTCACCTTTGATGTAGGCAGTGCCTATGTTATCATTATCCCTGTTTTCAAGAGGATGAAACTGTGGTTCAAAAAAGTGAAGGGAATGGTGCCATGAGGAAACACTAAAGGTGAGGTTCAAAGACAAGTCTCTTAACCTAATGTCCAGTATTTCTGCCATCACTCTACATTGATCTGCTCCCCAAAGGAGAGTCGTATAATATTTTTATTTTGATAAGGCTGTGATTAGTTGGGGTGGGAGTGTAGACTCCCCCCACCATCTTCACAATAGAATCCCAGTGTTTCAGTGGGAAGGGACCTCAGAGGCCATCCAGACCAACTGGTACCTAAATAAGAATCGCCTTCACAATACACCTGCTAAGTGGGCACCTGAAATGGAGATTTCCATTGAAGAGGATGCCATTGTCACACACAAAGAAGCCCATCCCATTTGGGGATAATTCTAGCTATTAGGGAACATCTTCCAACATCGAGCCTCAGTTTTCCTCCATACAACTTCTGTCTGTTGCTTAAGGTTCTCTGGAGCCAAACAGAACAAATCTAAATCCTCTTACATATGACAACCTATCAAATACACGGCTAATAATAACAACAACAACAATAACAATAACAATAACATTTGAAGGTTTGAAAAGCACTTTACAAATATTATTTTTTTATCTTCCCGACAATCCTGGGAGATAGGTGGCATTATTATCCCCATTTTAAAGATGAAGAAACAGAGACAGGAAGAAGTTAAGTGACTTATCCAAAGTCATGCAGTTAGTAAGTGTCTAAGGCTGGATTTGGTCTCAGGTCTTCCTGACTCCAGCTGCAGCCCCCCAAACACTGCAACACATAATTAACTCAGGAAGATAGCTGTCATCATTTCCCTCATCAACCATTACACCCAAGATTCATATGGCAAGATTTTTCTTCTGGCCTAAGAAAACTTTTCTTAAATAGTATTCTATTTTTCCAATTACATGTAAAGACAATTTTTAACATTCATTTTTTGTAAAATTTTGAGTTCCAAATTTTGTTCCTCCTTCCCTTCCCTTCCTTCTCCCTAAGACGGTAAGCAATTTGATTTAGGTTATATGTGCAATCATGTAAAAACATATTTCCATATTAGTCATGTTACAAAAGAAGAAACAGAACAAAAAGAAAACCACACAAAACACAAAACAGAAAGTGAAAATAGTATGCTTTATTCTGCATTCGGTCTCCATCAGCTCTTTCTCTAGATATGAAAAGCATTTTCCATCATGAATCTTATGGAATTGTCTTAGAAAGTTGTATTGCTGAGAAGAGCTAAGTCAATCATGGTTGATTATTGCATAATGTTGCTATTACTGTGTATGCTGTTCTCCTGGTTCCGCTTATTTCACTTTGAAATCAGTTCATATAAGTCTTTCCAGGTTTTTCTGAAATCTGTCGTATGTCAAGATTTTTTTTGGGGGGGGGGGTGCTAGGCAATGGGGTAAAGTGACTTGCCCAGGGTCACACAGCTAGTAAGGCTTATGTGTCTGAGTCCAGATTTGAACTCAGGTCCTCCTAAATCCAGGGCTGGTGCTCTATCCACCTAGCTGTGCCACCTACTTGCCCGTATGTCAAGATTTTGAGGTCCTTCATGGCACCCTTCCACTTGATTTTACTGATAAGGAAACTAAATTTCAGAAAAGTTAAATGACTTGCCCAAAGTCACATGGCAACATAATAGAAAGGCTGGAAATCTCCCACATCTCCCTTGTCTAGTACACTATCTATCTCACCCCATCGCCTTCAGTACTCACTAAGGTGACTGCTTTATTAAGTTTTTTCTAGTCATAGAAAACCTCTATTGGGTGCAGAATTCCTAAATTCAAGAACTCATTCTGTTTTATACTAGATTTGCTATCAAAGGCAATCCACTTGACTTCTCCCAGTCTCAGATTTCCTCATAAGCATCAGGTATTCCTACCATGAACTTCACAGGATTGAGAGAAAAATACTGTGTAAACTTTGAGGGCTATTCAATGAGTTATATTAATAATAATAGTTGTTATTGTACTTAGCTCCTGCCACTCAATTGGAGAAAGCATTGGGCAAAACAGAGATCTGCTCCTCTAAAATTAATGCTGCCTCTACCTAACCGTGAGGCATGAATAACTTTAATAAAGACAAAATGAATGGACCACAGAACAGCTGGGGGTGTCATGCAAAACCTGTTTATCACTTGCGAAGGACCCAAAAAGAGAAAGAGGTTAACCTGTAGCAAAAAAAAATGGCCAAGCATAGTAACAAAGTTAGAAAAGAGCTGATTAGATCATTTACCCAGGGAGAGAAAAATAAAATATAACATTGCCAGATTTGAAACTCCATTATCAATGTGGGTCGGCCTCCAGGCCAAACTTCTTTGGTATGATACCAACCTTGGAAATTACATTCAGTGCTCTAATATTGTCTAGCATCACTGTCTGCATGGGGCATAGCTATCTATCATAGGACTTGGTTATCCACAACTTTCCATGCTCTCTTTCCTCAAGTTCTTCAGAGCCAACTATATAGAGGTAACCTGGTATGATGATAACTGGAGTCAGAAAAACCTGTATTCAAATCCTACCCCTGATACCTACTAGCTGTGTGACTATGAGCAAGCCACTTAAAATATTAGGGATGCAAGGCAGCTCTTTAAGACTCTAAGTTATGAACTAGTTGCCTATCTGCTTCAGTGAAAGGAGTTACACTATTGGTAATTCCCTACATTGTTAAAATCACAGGTCCCAACCTACAAAAAAAATAAGATGCAGAATAAGGAAGAGAAATAGACCTCATTGAAGCACAGATGCTAGTCTGGCAAATCCAAGGGAAGGGGGCTGAACAGGAAATTATTTTCCTGATCCCCCTATTAGTAATGACCTTTCCTCTCATATATCTCTGTTTTATATTTTCCTAATGTATTCATTAGAGGACCTTTATATCTTTGCATGCACCTTCTGTATCTTTGCCATTTAAATGTGAACTCCTTGAGGGCAGGGACCATGTTTTCACCTTTCTTTGCATGCTTAGAGCTTAGCATAGTGCCTGTTACATCATAAATGTTTAACAAACATTTGCTGATTGACTGATTGATTGATTGACTATGATCTAGGATGTTGAATCCCATGGTTATATTCTGGTTTGATTCCTTATTTTGATGAAGAATTGGGGGAAAGAACTCAACTTCTTCAGTGCTGTGACAGAGCCCTGATGTCACCCAAATGAGAAGTTCCTCACTAGTGAAAATCGTGACTCCTCTTTACCTTCTCATAACTAAAATCCTGGTCTGATGCAATCTCAAGGTATGCAGATGGCATTGGTTTACAAAGGCAATGATGATGAAGTTCTAGGTCTTTGGGGTTCTACTAAGCTAGAAATGTTTTGAGCAGGAGTCTGATGGTGGGATTTATGTCTGGCACCAGAGGACCAGCCTACCTAAGCTCAAAAAGACTCAATACCAAGTTGACCAAAAGTCAACTTGATGAATCTACTTCACTTGAAATAACTCTAAAGGATCTTCATTTCCAGATGGCCTATTATCTTCAACTATGGAAGGACTATCCACATTAAGGAATTGAAGCATCTGCTCTTGTTTTTTATCCTCCTTCTTGACTGGAAGATCCTTGAGGGGAAAGACTGGACCTTGTAATAACTTCATGGAGGTGAGAAAAAGACATTTCCACAATGGAAGGAATTCTAGCCAAGGCAACCAATCTTGTTGCCTCCCTTCTAGTGTTTACAATGCCTTCTTTAAGCTTTTCAAGGCTTCATGGCAATTGCATGGTTGAATGATGGGGATTGAAATATACTTGAAATTCACATACAATGGGCAGCATGCATTTATTCCCAGCCTCAAAGTCACACAGCAGGAAATGCTTTCTGTGTGAGAGTTTGTGTGTGAGTGAATGTGTAGATGAATGAACACATTGAATGTACACTGAGTTGGGAAGAAAATGAAAAAAAAATCAATGACTCTTGCTCAGCTAGGAGTAAGGGCTAGGGACATTCTTTTGAAAGAGATTGGAGGAAAGGGAGTGAACTTCTTGGGTGTCCCTTTTGCACATTAACTTCACAGAATTGTGAGAGACATTACAGCTTGAGGAAAATATATTGACTAGCCATGAAGCACATGGCCCAGGAGATCTTATTCTAAAGGATTACTGACACTTCTCCAAAGCAAAAATGATGGTACCAATGGCAATGGATGCCAGCACTGGAAGCCAAGACCAGTGGCAGATGGAAAATTATCAATGGATAGCAGCTGCAGAGATGGGGTGGGGACAGTGGTAGTAGAGGAGGTCCAAGGTGAGACCAAGATGCTATGGTAGACAAAGCTGACAGCAGTGGCAAGGCATAGCCAGCTTCAGGATATGGAGCTGGGAGAACTGAGGCAAAAAAGTTGTGTTTTGGGGTGGAGCCAACATGGCAGAGGGAAAGCAGTGACTTGCTTGAGCTCTCTCCCCAAACCCCTCCAAATACCTATAAAAAATGTCTCTAAACAAATTCTAAAGCAGCAGAACCCATGAAAAGACAGAGTGAAACAAATTTACAGCCAAAGACAGCCTGGATGGTTTATCAGAAAGGTATATCATGCCAGCTTGGGAGAGGATCGCAGTTCAGCATGGGCGTGCAGGCTGCAGTGACCCTAGAGCAGGCCTCAGAGGACTGAATCATGTGCAGCTGTGGCAGTTTCCAGACTTCTCAACCCATGAACACCAAAGACAACTTGGAAGGTCATTAGGAAAAGTCTGTGACTGCGGTGAGAGAGGAGCTAGGTGTCAGCCCCAAGTTTGTAGCGTGGCCCTTTGCCAGTGCCAAGGCAGGAATCTCTTGCTTACCAGTGCTAGGATCTGGGTCACAGTTCTGAGGGGCGGTCCTGGAGCAGTTGTGATGAAGCTTGTTGTGGTGGTGGAGAGAAAATACCTTGCCACTTATCATAGCACCTTGGAAGAACTGAAAATTTTCAGGTCCCTAGAAGTATCTCTGAAAACAGCTGTACAAACACCCAAAGCTTGAGACAGTACATTCTCCACATTGGAAGCAGACTTTTACCTTAACAAAGAGTTTAAAACTCAAGTAATTGGCCGGGATTATGAGTAAGCAGCGCAAAAAGAATCAGACTATATTATCTTACTTTGGTGACAAAGAAAATCAAAACATACAACCAGGAGAAGACAATGAAGTCAAAAGCTCCTACATCCAAAGCCTCCAAGAAGAATATGAATCAGTCCCAGGCCTTGGAAGAGCTCAAAAGGGATTTTGAGAAGCAAATAAGAGAAGTAGAGGAAAAACTGAGAGTGATGCAAGAAAATCATGAAAAACAAGTCAACAGCTTGCTAAAGGAGACCCAAGAAAAATACTGAAGAAAATAACACCTTAAAAAATAGCTTAACCCAAATGGCAAAAGAAATCCAAAAAGCCAATGAGGAGAAGAATACCCTAAAAAAGAAAATTGGCCAAATGGAAAAGGAAGTCCAAAATATTACTGAAGAAAATACTTCCTTAAAAATTAGAATAGAGCAATTGGAAGCTAGTGACTTTATGAGAAATCAAGACACTGTAAAACAAATCCAAAAGAATGAAAAATTAGAAAACAATGTGAAATATCTCACTGGAAAAACAACTGACCTGGAAAATAGATCCAGAGGAGAGAATTTAAAAATTATTGGACTATCTAAAAGCCATGATCAAAAAAAGAGCCTAGACATCATCTTTCAAGAAATTATCTAGGAAAACTGCCCTGATATTTTAGAACCAGAGGGCAAAATAGAAATTGAAAGAATCCACTGATCTCCTCCTGATAGAGAAGCCCAAAGGAAAACTCCTAGAAATACAAAACTAAATAATATGTATCCTCCTTGCAATTCCTACTCCAAAGTTGTGAGAAATCTATTATATCTATCTTTTTTCTAAAATTATATTCAGATCATTAGCTTCTTTCTTATTCACTTTCTGTTAAATTTGTTAATTCTGAAAGGGATACATTAAGATCCCCAGCAATTATTCTTTCACTGTCTATTTCTCCCTATAGTTTAATCTGCTTTTCCTTCAAGTATTTAGATACTATTCCAGTCTATACATATGATAGCATTGATATTGTTTCACTATGTATATTCCCTCAGGCATAATATAATTCCCTGTTTATCTCTTTAAATCATGTCAATTTTTACTATTTTCTTGCCTGAGACCATGGCTGCCTCTACCCCCCCTTTTTTTTTTTTTGAATAATATAATCTCCTGCTCCCAATCCTATCAGTGTGAATCTGCCTTTTGTTTCCAGTCTTCCATGTGAACAAAATGAAACATATTGTTGGATTCTCATTTCTAATCCATTCTACCATCATCCTTTGTTTTAGATGTTAATTGTCTTTTTCATATTCATCGGTATCATTGTTAAGTGGGGTTTAATCTATCATCTTCTATTATTACGGGGTTTTTTTTGTTCCTCATGCCTGTTTCTTTACAAAGAAAAAGATGGAGAAGCAGAAAAGAGGGAGAGAGAGGGAGGAAAAGAGGAAGGAAGGAAGGAAGGAGGAAGGAAGGAAGTAAAGAAGGAAGGAAGGAAGGAAGGAGGGAAGGAAGGAAGGAAGGAAGGAAGGAAGGAAGGAAGGAAGGAAGGAAGGAAGAGGGGGGAAGAAGGGAGGGAGAAAGGGAGGGAGGGAGGGAGAAAGAGAGAGAGGGAGAGAAAGGAGGGAGGAAGGAGGGAAGAAAGAGGAAGGGAAGGACAAAGAGAAGAAGGAAGGAAGAGAGAGAAATAAAAAAAGGAAAGAAAGAAGGAAAAAGTCTAGTAATCTATCATTGGAAAAGTCTGGTCATTTGCATTCTCTCTTCACCCAGCCCAGACTTGAGTTTCTGGATCTTATCCCTTCCCTTTAATTCCCTTCCCTCCTCCTCCTTAGACTTCAGAAATTTGCTTTGCTTGTGATTATTCCCACACAGATCTAGATTCCTCCTAAATCTCTCTCTTAAATCCATCCCCCTATCTGCATATTTTCCCCTCTGCTTTTTGAATATATTTCAACAGCAGATGTGTGTGTGTGTGTGTGTTTGTCCTTCTTTCTCTCATTACAAATAAGGATAAGGATCATGATGCACTCCTGCCTCCAACCTCAACGGTGAGGAAACTACTCCTACAAATGCCATCAGCCCCTGCAATAGCTTTAGAGAATTACTCAGAACCCTGAGAGATTAAGGGACTAGCCCAGGGTCACATAGCTTGGCCCTGTCAAAAGTAGGAACTGAACCAAGAGTTGGTTTATTTTTCTTGTTTTTGTTTTTGCTTTTCCTGGCTGAGGCCAGTTATCTCTCCTGCTTCTTTTGTCATGGTTATTTGTGAAATTCTTTATTTTCTATTATTATACTAAATTCCATGAGGACAGGGAATGTGGCCAACTTCATCTTCATTTCTCCCCAACACCCAGCACAATGCATTGCGTGCAAAATATGTTGAAGAAGTTTTGAATTGAATCCACCTTGACAGGCAGCATAGTATATTGGAAAGAACTCTGGGTCTGTAGTCAGATAACCCATGTTCAAATCCTGGCTCCCACTGTGTGATCTTTAGCAAGGCATATAGCCTCTAAGGTCTGTGAAAGAGCAGTACAGTGAAAGAGCAGAACTAAAGGGCCTTAGAGGGCCCTTCCAACTCTAAAGCAATCATCCCATAGCTGAAAAATAAAAGGACCCCATTGCAGGGCAGAGGACTCTCTGTCTGTTCAGAACAACAGACTCTACTTTGAAATTGACAAGTCTGAGATACCAAATATCAACATAAGTGATTGCATTATCTCCAGAATCATTAAGAGGAAATATGTGGCTAAGTGGATAAAGCTCTAGGTTTGAAGTCAGGAAGACCTGAATTCAAATTCTACTCCAAATACTTACTAGTTGTGTTACCTTAGACAAGTCATTCAACCTATCTGCCTCAATTTCCTCATCTGTAAAATGGGAATAATGATAGTATCTACTTCAAGAAGTTGTCATGAGGCTCAGATGAGATAATACGTGTATAGTACTTGATAAACCTTAAAGAACTATATAAACACTTGTTATTACTGAGCGAAGCTAGCTTCCTACAAAATCAAAGTAGGCAGATGCCCAGTGGAATCTTTGGGGAGGGGAGGAGGAGAAAGAAGCTTTCTCCACCCGATTCACTGAGTTCTGAAATTATATTGGAGCTATCCCTTTGAATGAAGGCTTTATTCCCTGATAAAAATGTAAATGGGGTGGGGTGCATTTAGCCATCAATAATTTATTGGCAGGCCAACAACTAGTAATTCATATGCTGAATAAATGAATGAATGTCATGAATGAATTTATCACCTACTCTTCAGAGTGAGGTTTGGATAGAAAGGACATGAGGAGGAGGAGGAGGTGGTTTGTATTCATAAGGGGATTTAAGGCTTACATATATTATCTTATCCAGAGATTCCTACTGGAAGCAAGGGAAGGAATTCTGCAATCCCTGATTCCCAGCCTCCCAAGCTTTTTACACTTCTCAGAAACACCTCTCCATCTGACTCTGAAATGATGGATTGGGTCCCCATCTCCCCAGGTCCAATAACAGTAAAACATGGTATATAGGCAATAAATCTCTGCCCAGGATAAGGGTTGGGAAGGGGAAGCTATGAAGACAAATAATAACCCAACCAGCTCAGTCAGTTTACTTACCTTCAAGGAAATTGGGAGGCATTTTATTTATGTTTTTATGGAAAGAAAAAAGTTATATTTAGAAAATGTCTTGGGAACCCAAAGCATCATGGGACTAGCATGAAATAGTCTGAGAGCTCAGGGTGATGGGCTCACTATCTTGGTGTGACATTTTTACAACATTTCATTCCCTGTCCTTCCCTATTCTATCATATCTACCTTTCCTTCTCCACTTTCTTCTTCCCTATTTCTTATTTTATTCCTTCTTTCCTCCCTCCCCCCTCCCTTCTCTTCTTCCTCCTTTCCTTCCTCCCTCTGTTGCTTCCTTCCTTCCTTCCTTCCTCTCATCCTCCCTCCTATCCCTATCCTTCCTCTCTCCTTTCCTTTCTTCCTCTCTCCTTCCCTCCTTTCCTTCCTTCCTCTTTTCCTTCCTTTTTTCCTCCCTTCTTTCCTCCATTCCTTCCTTCTTTTCTTCCTCTCTCCTTTCCTTCCTTCCCTTCTCCCTTCCTTCCTTTATCCTTCTTCCTTCCCTCCTTCCTTCCTTCCTTCTCCCCTCCCCCTTCCCTTCTTCCTCTCTTCCTTCCCTTCTTTTTTCCTTTCTTCCCACTTTCTTCCTTCCTCCTTCCCTCCTTTCTCTCTTCCTCCTTCCCCCTTTCCCCTTTACCTCTTTCCTTCCCTCACCCCCTTTTCTTTTTGTTCTTTTTCCTTCCTACCATTCTTCCCATGATATGATATGTGTCTATGTTCAAGTTAGGAATGAGCAAAACCATGAGACAGAGAGAGAAACTTGGCTGCGAGTGACATTTCACTTTTTGTTAACCTGCCTAAACTATTCTAATAGCCTCTTAATTGGCCTGTCTGCTTCACGCCACTCCATTTCTGATCCATCCACTAAGGAGCTGCCAGCAGAATCTCCTTAAAGCACAGGGCTCACCACGTCATTCTTCTGCTCAGAAACTTTCAAGGGCTCTGATAGCCTCTAGATAAACACATACTCCTAAACCTGACATTTATAACCCTTCACCACCTGTCTTGAGGACTGTGCATCACTGCCCTTCACTTACTTTGTGTTTCATTCGAACTGGTCTCCTGACTATTATTCCTTGTACTCTCCGGTCTATTTCCCACCTCCAGGTCTTTACATATTATCCCACAGAGCTAAATGCAGTTATCCCTTCCACATCACGACTTTCCCCATCACAGTTTAGATAGATTGTGGGTTGGCATAAGAAATTAAATGGGAATTTTTTGGGAGTTTTGCAGAAGCCACAGACAATTCATGAAGGCCAACAGACAACACAGAAAAGGTATTACTACTTAACATTGACCCATATATAGCCTATGACTGAATACTGAACCCAAATTTTACAATAAGATGCTGTAAACACCCCATAAAAAAGAAAAAATGCAGATTTCTTCTTTGGTATGAAGGGAGGGCCAAGAAATTTTACACAGATTTTCCAGATCGCAAGGGCAGTGCATCCCTAACCCCCATGATGTGGAAAGGATAACTGTACCCACCCTTCTCAAATCCCTCTCTTGGATCCCCGGGCTTCCTTCAAGTGAGGGTAGCCCCAAACCTATACTTACAAGCTTGGCCCCTTTCCACCAAATCCTGACTAATGTACCTTCTGCTCTAGGACACCTTTTCTGTTTCCATGAGCTGTTAGAGCTTTCTCCACCCTCCTCAGTTTACTTGTTTACATCCCAACTCCACTTCTGGAGGGCTGGGACTATTTATTTCTTTTGATTTCTATCCCCCGGGCCTGGTACAATGCCTTGCACAGAGTAAGTGATTAATTAATATTTGCTAGATTGGATTGGGTCTTAATGCTCAGTCTCTCCCTTTAGTCCAGGAAAAATAATGCTTTGCTTAAGTCCACTGACCAGGAGTAATGGCTCTTACTCCTGCCCTACTATTGGGTTCAAATTCCACAGCAATATCTTGTTCTCTGTATGACCTCAGGCAAGTCATTTAATCCCTCTATGCCTCAGTTTACTCATCTACAAAATAAGGCAGTTGAACTAGATGACCTGCAAGGCTCTTTCCAGCTCTAAGTCCATAATCCTATGTTCCTTGGCCCTGTGAGATGCACTCAGCAATATCCGTGGACATGAGCTCACGGACTTCAAGATATTTATAGTAGCATGCCTCAACTGTCCCCAACTCCACTCCTATAGGCCCTTGCTCCCATTAGTGACTTCTTACAGGAATTTTCATTTGGGGGAAGGGCCCCAGACCACCCATCCCAGATTCTCTGACTTTACCACCATGCTTCCACCCTGCCTTTGCTTTCCACACCCTCTTTTATGTGGTATCTTTCCCCATTAAAATGTAAACTCTTTGTGGTCAGGGAATGTTTTTCTTTTGGCTTGTGTTTGTATCCCCAGTGCTTAGCACAGTGCTTGCCACATTTGTAAGGATTTAATGAATGCTTGTTGACTGACTGACTGACTGACTGACAATAATAGCCACAGGGGTGGGGAACCTGTGGCTTTGAGGCCACATGTAGACCCTCTAGGTCCTCAAGTGTGGCCCTTTGACTGAATCCAAACTTCACAGGACAAATCCTCTTAAAAAAAGGATTTGTTCTATGAAGCTTGGACTCAGTCAGAAGGCCACACCCAAGGACCTAGAAGGCCACATGTGGCCTAGAGGCCTCAGGTTCCCCACCCCTGGTCTAGGAATAATAATAGTACCTGACTTTTGCATGGGGCTTTAATATTTGCAAAGCGCTCCACATAAACCTGTAATACATATGTAGGCACATAAGATGTACCAAAACCATATAGGAGCCATAACTTACACAGAGTCAAAATACAATGTGTGATCTGGATGAACATCCTGCCCTAAAATTTCTGAGCTCCTGACTTTTGCTGGAGTCTTTATAAGAAGGGATACAGGATGGTTAAGAGCCACGGGAGAAATTGTGGCCAGTGACAAAAGCCCAGGATTTGGATTTCAAAGTCTTGGGTCCAAATCTCAGCTTTTTATGCTTAAGATCTATGTGACTTTGGGCTAATCACTTATTCTCTCTGGGTCTCAGTCTCCTTATCTAGAAAATGAAAGGACTGGATGAAATCTAAAGGTCATTTTGTGGTCTCAGTCTATGATAGCACGATCTATGGCTCTGTAACCTCATTCCCTCTCTGGGTCTCGCTATCTTCATCTATAAGGGCTTTGTACTTGATAATCTCTAAGGGCTATTTTTACTCTAAATCTATGATCCTAGACTGTTATGTTCTTGAGTGATGCAGTGGAGGAGGTCTGAGAACAGATGAGAGGGGCTTAGTGTGTCCTGAGACAGGCAGGCTCATTCAAACATGAGCGCAGGATAAAGACCAACTTTGCCTATGTTCTTCCTCCATCACTATTGGTCTTCCAGATGGGAAATGGTGACCTTGAAAGCTATATGAGAGGGAAAACCATAGTCCATTCTCAGAATTCATGGAACCCACCCAGCCCCCAACAGCTTCATTGGCAAGGCCAGGGTGACTCTCTAGCCAGTGACAAATGGGGAACAATTAAAAATGCTGAAAAGGTTGCCTTTGTTATCGACTTCCAGACGGCGAGCATGCCAGCTCCCTGCCTGCCGGGCTCACTCCAAAATGATGAATGATGTTCAGGTCTGCCTGGGCCCCTAAGAGTAGCAGACAAGGTGCACCCAATAAATCCATAAGCAAAATGAACACTAAAAAAGAGTCAGTGGAAGAAGAAATGATATCAGGGCAGTCTGTCGAGATTCCTGTCATCAAGAACACCCTGATTCAGGTCTGGGGTGGGCCTGATGGAGGAAATGGAATACATATCACCTACCTGATCTGACTTGGCCATCTTGGTTGTCATTGAGTCATTTCAATCATGTCTGAATCTTCGTGACCCCACGTGAAGTTTTCTTGACAAAGATACTGGAGTGGTTTGCCATGTCCTTCCCCAGCTCATTTTGCAGATGAGGAACAGGCTAACGGGGTAAACTGACTTACCCAGGGTCACGCAGCTAGTAAGTAAGTGTCTGAGGCCAGATTTGGACTAAGGAAGATGATCTTCTTGTCTCCTGGACCCCCCCGACCACGGCATCATAGATTTGGAGCTGAAATGGACATTGGATCAGAGAGTGTTGGAGATGGACCATAAAGGTCAGCTGGTCCAATCCCTTCATTATACAGGTCAGAAAGTGACTTAACCAATGACACGCTGGTAGCAAGTTTCAGAAGAAGTATTAGGATCATTGATTTTGAACTGGAAGGGACCTTAGAAGACATCTAACCCAACCTCTTCATTTTATAGATGAAGAACTAAGGTACAGAGAAGTTAAGACACTTGCTCATGAACACACAGTAATTAAGAACATTATTTCAGGAAAGCCCAGGCACACTTTACTTCTCACCCTTCTTTCTGACTATGTCTTTTTTCTCCTCACCAACAGTCTCAAAGAACCAGATACCTTTTTTTCCCACCTCTCCTTCCAATTCTTGACCGATGAGTCACAATCAAATCTCTTGCCATTGGTATTGAATGGAGTGTGTCAATATACTCCTCTTTTGCCCCATTTCCTACCTCTTTAACTTTCTGCACCAAAATGTTCTCTCTTGTCTTCTCTCTTATATGTGCTCTTTCTCCCATTAGAATGTCATCTCCTTGAGGGTAGATACTGTCTTTCCTTTTGTATTTCTATTCTGAGTTTAGCAAAGTACTTGGCACATAGTAAGTTCTTAATAATTTGGGGGGTTGAAGGAGGGGTAATTCATTCATTCATTCATTCATTCATTCATTCATTCATCTGTCAAGTCATGATTCTAGCACATATCTTTCTCCAAATGCAGCTTTCTTTAATGCACAATGATGATTTACCACACAACAATAAATGCTTGCTGATTGATTGACTACCTCTACCAGACTATCATAGAGACTGCGAGAGCTGGAAGAAACTTCTAGATCATTTGGTCCAATCATTTCAGTTTATAGAAGAGGAAACTGAGGATCAGAGCATGTAAGAAAGTCAGTCAACAAGCATTTATTAAGTATTTACTATGTTTTAGACCCTGTGCTAAGTCTTGAGTGTACAAATGTAAAATAAATGTAAGCCCACGTAAGATATGTATATTTACATGTGTCGGATAAATGTATATTGTTGTTGTACAGTTGTTCCAGTGGTGTCTGATTCTTTGTGACCCTATTTGGGATTTTCTTGGCAAAGATCCTAGAGCAATTTGTCATTTCCTTCTCCAGCTCATTTTACAGATGAGGAAACTGAAATAAATAGGAATAAGCAACCTGCCCAGGGTCATGCAACTAGTAAGTGTCTGAGGCCAGATTGGAACTCACAAAGAGGAGTCTTCCTAACTCCAGACCTGGTACTCTATCCACTACACCACCTAGGTGCTCACAAATGAATATATATGTGGTTTATAAGCAGCGTATTTCTGGAATCTGACCCACCCCTTTACAAGGAAGATTATAATTTATGCCTTGGGTGAAGGAGGGCAAGGGCCACTCTTAACCCCTTGCTCCTTCCCTTGACTGTGTCCAAGGGAGGTAGTGGCCAGATTTAGATCTATCTGCTTCCCTCAAATATGTCTGGTTTAGGGGCAGCTAGGTGGCACAGTGGATAGAGCACTGGCCCTGAAGTCAGGAGGACCTGAGTTCAAATCCGGCCTCAGACCAAACACTTGACACTTACTAGCTGTGTGACCCTGGGCAAGTCACTTAACCCCAATTGCCTAAAAAAAAAAAATGTCTGGCTTGGGAGTATGATTTTGGAGGATTAAAAACAAAAATCATCTCCCCAATCATGCTTAAGGGGGAGGGTAACCCCAAGCTTAATACTCACCAGCTTGGCCCCTTTCCACCAAATCCTGGCTACACCAAAGATCATTACAAATAGAGAATAACAGGTAAACCCACTTCTCCAAACAAATAGCAAACAGAAATCAGAAAAGTTATATACCTCAATGTATCACAGAAAATATGTGAGTGAATGAACTCTTCAGGAGGGAGAAAGAAATCACAGCTCAACTAAGAAAGAAGACCTAATTTCATGCAAGGAAAAGAGTTCTCTCTCCAGATTCTCTCCAGGGGCAAGCTTGAAATCAGGGTCATGTTGAGGGACTGGCTTCTTTAACAGGTTCTCACCTTCCAAAACCTTTTTTTTGTTCTCCCTCAATAAGCTCTTTCAACAACTCCACGTTTTAATCAGGTCCCGGTCATATCAGTATTCTCTCCACCAACTTTAATGAGGGTGACAATAGGAGGAAGACCATACAAACAAGATAATTGGTGATAATCTCAGAGAAAGGGCATTAGCATTAAGGGGGATTAGGAAAGGCTTCTGGCAGAAGATGGAATTTTAGCTGTGACCAGAAGGAAGCCAGGCACTTTCAGTTAGGAAGTTGCAACTTTTTCCATATACAGCAAGCAACACATATACATGGGATCAAGTGTTATAGAAATACGTGGAATGGTTTGCCTAAGGTCGCACTCTAAGTCCAATGGGACATACACTAAAGGACAGGTCCCTTGGCTCCTAAATCCAGGGCCCCTTCTAAACCCTGAGGCTGCCCGCAGTCAATAAAAACAACCAGAACAAAGTAGGACAGAGGAAAGCAGCCTCTGATCAGAGAACAAAGGTTTCACTCTTCCTTTACTAAGTGCACTTAATGTCCTCAGATTATTGATCTTTATTGTAATGTAGGCCAGCTCCAATGAGTGGTCCCTGAGAATGGGCTCTATCCAGTTGTATCCAGAGCTGATCATGGCCAAATTCTCTGGCCAAAAGCTCCGGTCATTTTCCACACTGAAGTACTGTAGTTGTTTGGGCAGGAATTATTGCTTCCCCAAGTCCCTTTTGCCCTGGGAAACAGTTGAGTGGTAAGGCAAAAAGAAAGAGAGCATCATAGCATTCTCAGTAGCTCATCCTGCCTTCCCTCTGCTGGTGATTTAGGGACTTTTGACTTTTTTTTTTCCTTTAATGAATATTATGTCAAAGAGGAGGAAATAGAGCTTATTCCACAATGATGCGTGACATGCAATTAAGGATGTTTATAATTAGCATTTGTGAATACAACTCAAGATTAAATGGATACTAAGAGGAGACTAATGGGGTTTGAGGACACTGCTTTGTTTTCCTCTCTCAATTAATGGTCTTTTCTAAACTGTAAGTCAATTAAACACAAGGAGGAAAGTGGAAAAAATACACATTGTCATAATGCATTTCTTAATGAAGATCGCGCAGGGATGGAAGAAAGGAAAATGACAGTACTGTCATCTGTCTGTTTTAGGGCTCAACTGTTGTTTGGAAAGAGATAAATATTTGTCAGTAGTCAGATGGGGCAATTGGTTTTTAATTTGAGGGCCTGAAAGATTGCCTTGTTCTGGTGAATTAAGACATTTTCAAAAATGAAAAGGGAAACTCATTTTCCATCTGGACTCCCCTGTCCCCCCCCACCCTCACCTCCCATCTCCTCTGGTGCTGTCATCCTGATTCAGAACAGGCAGCCTCTCTACTTAGCCCACCCTCTGTGCTCTTCGAGACCAAGTTCTTTGATGGTTGCCTCCCATCTACATCTTAGGTAACCTGTATGTACTTAGTTATTTTCATTCTGCTTCCCCTATCAGAATGAGAGCTCCTCAAGGGCAACGATTATCTTTGTCGTGCTTTGTATCCCTAATGCTTGGAACACAGTGAAGGGCTTAATAAATGCTGATTGTTGAGTGGTTGGTTGGTTGATCAATTGATTGATGAAGCTCCTTTCACACTTATTAACCTTTTCCTCCATCCTGTCACCATAAGTGAAATCTGCCGTCTCCTGATGACACCACTATCCAATGGAAGCTGCTGTTTTTCACTCTCTTCCTCCAGTGACACCCCTTACTAATAACTGACCTTTATAGAGTGATTTATGTATATCATGCTATTTGAACCTCACATGTAAGATAAGTATTATTTTCACTGTCTTCCAGATATGGAAACTGAGGTTGAGAGAAGTCAAGTGACTTGTAGTAACACAATTAGTTGTGTCAAAGGCAGAATTCAAACTCAAGTCTTCCTGAATCCAAGTCCAACATTCTACACTATATCACACTCTGCCATATTACTTTCCACACGTTCCTTCACTAATCAAGTATCTTTTTCTTTCCCCATCATTGTTGTCATTGAGTCATTTTAATTGGATCCAATTCTTCATGATTCCATTTGGGTTTTCTTGGCAAGGATAATGGAGCAGTTTCCCATTTCCTTCTCTAGCTCATTTTACAGATGAAAAAACTGGGGCAAACAGGGAGAAGTGACTTGACCACACAAAGTATTAAATGTCTGAGAACAGATTTGAACTCAGGTCCTCCTGACTCCAGGGCTGACACTCTACCCACTGCACCACCGAGATGCCCTCTTCTTCCACGTCTTCAACATCTTGCATATCTTGTTGGTCAAGTAGGTAGAAAACTGGATTCAGAGTCAAGAACTCTTGAGTTCAAGAAGTCTTGGGGTCAAATCCCAACTCTGCTACACACTAGCTGTGTGACTTTGGACAAATCATTTAACTTTTCAGCTCCCCAGGCTACTCTCCAAAGCTATAACTTCCAGAGGAAGGGCTAATATGCAATGATAGAAGGTGTTCCTCATTGAGAGTTCCTATACCATTGAAATCAGAGATCTGGTAAATAACAACAACCACACTAATGTGAACACAAAACCATTGCTTCTAGAGTCAAGAAAGTCACATTGTCTGAAGATTCTCCTTTACCAATCGATCAACAAGCATTTATCACATTCCTACCGTGTGAGAAAACTGAATGACTTTTTTAGGGTCACACTTAGTATCTGTATGCAGGTCCTGTGGACTCCAGGTCCAACACTCTCTTACCCACTGCACCACCTAGCAGCCTTTCTTTGTATCACCATCTCAGCACAATGCCTGGCACATGATAAGCATGCTTACACAAAGGCTTGCTAAATGATTGAATGTTACAGAGAAGATAAGGGTCATTTGGTATAAGTTCTCTAGACTTTGTTCCTCCCTCCTTCAAAGATTTTCATAAATAAATCCTGTCTGTCCAACAAGTATTTCTTTTTAACTTGTTCTTTAATAAAGACAGCATGGTGTAGTGGATGGACAGAAAGCTGTCTTTCTCGAGTCAAAATCTTGCTTCAAGCTCTGACAAATATAGGCGGCATGATCCTGGGCAAGTCACAAACTCTGCTGTAGCCAGCTTTCTAAGACTGTAAGTTGAAACTAAGGTTGCTACCTGTATTTGAAAAGAGGTTTCCATCACCTGGGATTTCCCCTAAATCAATCAAATTATTGGGCCAGTGCCTATGTCTATTCCTCCCCTATTCTTTTTATTTTGATTCTAGTCAAATCACAAGTCTAAGAGCCAGAAATGATCCCCAAAGCCATCAAACTCAGCCTGTAACTTAACCAGACTCTTCCTCCAACATCCCTGAGAAGTGGTCATCCAGTCTTGCTTGAAAAGCTTCTTCCCTCACCTCTCTGCCTATCAAAAATCCTACTCCTCCTTCATAACTCTGACCAAGTGGAACAAGCCTTTACTTACTGAGGTACACCTGCTTCACATGGGATCCCCATAGCATTTAACATGTACCTCTTCTGTTATGTGATCAGTCTGCCTTGTGTTACCATCTTCATTTCAAGATAGAATCTGCATGGATACAGGGATTGAGCTTTATTCTAAAAACACATCTTCAGTCTAGATTGACATTTCAGTTAATCTGAAAACAATCTAGGGGTTCTGATGGACTGCAAGCTCAACCTAAGTCAGCACTATTCTATGGAAGACCAAAAAAAAAGATAACTAATATAATTTCTTTTTGTTTAGTCATTTTGGTGTCCAACTTTTCATGACCATATCTGTGATTTTCTTGGCAAAGATACTGAAGTATTTTGCCAGTTCTTTTTTGAGTTCATTTTACAGATGAGGAAACTGAGGCAAGCAAGACTAAGTGACATGCTCAGGTCTACACAGCTAGTAAGTGTCTGAGGCCAGATTTGAACTCAGGAAGATAAATCTTCCTGATTCCAAGCTCAGTGCTCTATCCACTATGCCACTTAGCTTGCTCAGTGGAATTCTTAAGTTGCATTAAAAGGGTGGTGGTGGCAAGGACTGTACAGATGCTATTCTTCCTTGGTCAGACTTCATCTTGAGTATTGTGACAATTCTAAGGACTACAGTTTAAGAGAGACATGAGTAAATCGGAGATTATCCAAGGAGGACAACCAGTATCTTTATGGCATTATCTTAAGAGCACATCATATGAGTGAAGGACCAGGCATGTAGAACGTAAGTTCTTTGAGAGTAGGAATCGCTTGGCTTTTGTCGTCTCCCTAGCACCTCAGACAGCGTCTGGCACGCATTGCACAAGACACATGGTTAGGTTGAATTGAATTTCATACTTAACCCAAAGAAGAGATAACTTAAGAGGATGTGATCCCTGTCGTGATCTAGTAATTGAAGAACAGTCGTGTGGAAAAGGAATTAGACAAGTTTTGTTTGGCCCTAAAGAAAAAAATGACTAAGAATGATATGTGGGAGTTGCGAAGAAAACAAAATGAAACAAAAAGCAAAACTAGATTTATGCTTGATGTAAGAAAAAAAAAGGTGTTTATTTTTTAATGTCTAACCATTACAGCTGCCCTCAAATAGAAGAGGCTGCCTGGGAGAGGGCAGGTTTCCCCTCACTGGAGACTTTCCAAGGGCTGATGGACCGCTTATCGGGGTGCTCCTGAGGGAATTTTATTTGGTCACATGTCAGACTAGATGTGCTTTAAGCTCCTTTGCACTCTGAGACTCTGTGATTTTTCTTTCTACTCCGCGTAGCACCAAGAATAAGGCCTTGCCCATAGTGAGTGTTTCATTGGTGTTTTATGAATGAATGAACAAATAAATTATTATCTGGAAATAAATACAGAGAAATTTTCCATTGTCCCCGGTGACGGAATGAAAGAACCAGGGCTTAAATTACAATATGACAATAAAAAGAATGTAGGCTTATTGAGGGCAGGGAATATTTCATTTTTTGTCTTTGTGTCCTAAGTGTCGAACACAATATCTAGCACGTAGTAGGAATGTGATAAATGCTTGTTGATCAATTGGTGAAGGAGAATCTTCAGACAATGTGATTTTCTTGACCCTAGAAGCAATGGTTTTGTGTTCACATTAGTGTGGCTGTTGTTGTTATTTACCAGATCTCCTATTTCAATGGTATAGGGAACTCTCAATGAGGAACACCTTCTATCATTGCCTATTAGCCCTTCCTCTGGAAGTTATAGCTTTGGAGAATAGCCTGGGGAGCTGAAAAATTAAATGATTTGTCCTAAGTCACACAGCTAGCATGTAGCAGAGTTGGGATTTGACCCCAAGACTTCTTGAACCCAAGACTTTTTGACTCTGAATCCAGCTTTGTACCTACTAAACCACATCGTCATTAGTATATTGTGTATAGGACTTATTTGTAGCCAAAGTAGGTGACTACCTACATCATTTGCTTTGAAAGAAACTTTTGGCCTCTTCTTTGTGACAATTGCTTTATATCAGTTGAAACCTTCATTGTAAATGGTGACAATTCCTGTCAGTTGGCAAAGTGGAAAGAGCACCAAAATTAAAGTCGGAAGTGTGACATATAAAAAGTTCCAGAGACATAGTTTCTGGGTAATTAATCATTTTATTAATTATGCTAGTCAGTGATTAAAAAAAGTATCAGTGGCACTCTCAAATGCCAAAGATGGATCATGGTGACTTCTTGATGTTTATCTGTCCTTGGAAGAGTGGGTGTTCCTGATAGGTAGCAATCAACTCTGGTTAACAATCAGTGAGAAGAATGAATATTATAATGACAGGTGGACCTATTCTAACGAGAGGCTGGGGGAAGTGATTCTTATTATATCACTCCTGGACAAAGAGAGATTATCTCAAGCCAGACCACTCCCAAGCCTACCTGAGAGGAATACAATGGGCCTGAATTCACTTTAGATTAAATTCTTTGTCAAGTTCTCTAGTTGGATGGGAGATCCCACCCAGATCAAAGAGCTTGTACCCCAGGGATTTGGCCAATCTCATCCATCAAAATGTCCTTCAGAGACTGAACAACCTATAAGTTTCTGATTTCCAAATGAGGAAATAAGAAGGGAAAACCTCAATACTAATTTAATAATTGATTATCAATATCAGAGAGAAATAATCATTTTAGAGGATCTGAGGATGAAGACCGCTTCGGCCACTTACTGCTATCTGACCTTGGACAAGTTCAACTTCTGTGGATCTCTGCTTCTTTATCTCTATAATAAAGGATTAGAACTAGATGACTTTCTCATGTCTCTCCTAGCTCTAAATATGTGAACCTGCGAACTCCAAGTCCCTGGCTTCCCCCACGTCTGTTTTTTTGTTTGTTTGGTCGGTTGATTTTTTACCACTGGCCTATTGCCGTGCCTATAATTTCCCTACTACTAATATATGTAACCTTGGACAGGCCACTTCACGTTTTTGGTACTCAATTTCTTTTTCGTAAAGCTGTATTTTCCTGGGTATCCCTTTGTAGTTCTAAATTGTTGTGATTTTTGTTGGTAGCTAAAACACAAAGTGATATATGACAAGTTCAAAACGGACAAAAGGTGATTCTGGGTAGAAACTCCAAGCAGCCTGTGCTTCCTAGAAGTGAACACAAGAGGGAGCCATAAGATCACTCTCAAACCCTCTCTTCCTAGACATATGCATCATTCCAGGGGTTTCACTCCTTCTTCCTGCCCCCTGAAATTGCTGTATTCCCAATTTTGTTTCATAGCATCTCCCTCCAAGATCCTCTGACATTCTATGAGCAAAGAGAGACCCTCTTTCTTTCCCCCAGACCATAGCAAATCAGTCCCTGCTCTTGAAAAGTTCATAGTCTATTGGGGAGATCATACATATGGAAAGTTTCAGCTGCAACTCGGATAAAAAGGTCCTGTGGCAAGGAAGATGGTGATGCCTCTTCTCTAATGACATTTCCATTGATAAAATCATGTCAGTTTCTGCTGTTGAACCATTTGACAGAGCAAAGACCTTTATGGCAAGAACTTTCCTTTCTGGTCTTCAATAGATGTGACCGTAGCCCCTGCAGGGATGGTATCTCCACAGGAGTTGCTTCCCAGGAAAATGGCTGTGAACACTAAAGGAGGGAAGAGGAAGCATTGTTTTTCCTAAGGCTCTTGGGTTCATCTGTCTCCATCAAGGTGTGAGTAGAGATGGAGTTCAGGTGGCAGTAGTGGTTTAATTTGCCTGGCACTTGAAATTGGCTGCTTCCAGTTTCTCCCTCAGAGTGCCTTGCTATTCATCTAGACTGGTTTGCCTGTCCTGTGAGTGGCAGTTGATTGATAGTTTATGGGAATGGCTAGGCCCTCCTCCACTAAAGCCACCTCCCCATATGATGGCTATGAGAGCTGGATTAGAAGCAAAACCAGTGGTCTGAAGGGTGCTGCCACTCCCAGGACTTCTGTGCCCATCTGCCTATTGGCAGTTGTTCAACAGTTAGTGGAGATGTGAAAGATGGATCTTGTGGTATATCAGAAAGAGTATTGGATAGAGACTCAGAAGACCTGGGTTCAAATCCTACCCCTGACCCTTACTACCCATGCAACCTTGGAAGAGTCACTTGGCCTCTCTGGGTCTCAGTTTCCTCATCTATAAAATGAGTGTCTTGCTGACTCTGAGATTGCTTCTAATTCTAGATCTATGATTCTATGAGTTGGTACAAGCTAATCATATGACTTCTTAGATCAATTCTAGAGTGAAAATTCTTTTATTCAAAGAGAAAATATAAGAAGTAACAGTAAAACAGGAAAGAGGGGTTGAATTTTTTTTTTGGTTCACTGGAAATTGGAAACAGAAGGAAGGAAGAAGGGAGGAAGAGAGAGGGAGGGAAGGAAGGAGAGAGAGAGATGGAGGAAGGACTTTTAACTGTTGTCTAACATCTGTGCACTCTCACTGAATTCGTTCATTATTGTCACACATATTAACTGAGGGGTAGGTACTAGGCTACTGGTTCCAAAGCCAGTGTTCAGTAGAAAGCACCCCACCCTCCAGCCCAGCCCTATTACATAAATAGATCATAGGATAATAGACCTAGAACTGAAAGGGATCAGAAGAAGCCATCAAACCTAACGACCACATCTTACAGTCAGTCTGTCAATAAATGATTAATTGCTTACTCTGTGCCAGGCACTATGCTAAGTGCTAAGGATACATAGAAAGGCAAAGTGTCCCTGCCTTTCGGGAGCTCATGATTTAATGGGAGAGACAACATGCAAAGAGCTATGTACAAATAAGCTCTAGACAGGAGAAATGGGAGAGAATCAATAGAAGGAAGGATCAACAGAAGAATTAAGGGGGACTGGAAAAGATGGGATTTTAGTTGGGACTTGAAGGAAGCCAGGAGATGGGGGTGAGATGGGAGGGCATTCCATGCATGGGGAACAGACAGAGAAAAGCCCCAGAAAGAATCATTGACTTGCCCAAGGTCACATGCATAAGTAAGGGCAGATCTAGAGTAGAAATGAGATTCTTCTGATGAGTTCTTGCACACATTCCACTGTGCCAGGTTGCCTCCTATAGTTCATCATAGCAGACATGCACCAGAAAGAGGCTCCTTTTACAGAAAGAGAAACTAAGCACAGAAAGGGGAAATGACTTACCAAGGTCACACAGCTAGTGAATGTCAAAACTGGAACCCAAAATCAGGTCTTCTGAGTATAAATTTGAAGTGCCTTCTGCTACCCATCCATCTACACCCATCCTCCTTCATTTCTATTCACAGCCCCCATCACATCCTGTGGCCATGATCATCACCTCCTTGTTTCTCCAGAGTAGATTGGCAAAGGGGATTGCCAGTCCCTGGACTACCATCCAGGGTGTCTTCCTATGGCCCTGTGGGCAATCAGTGCCAGGGAGATGTATATGTCATCTCTGAGGTGAACTGTCTTAGTGAGGAATGCCCTAAGATTTGGAATTTGCCAAGAAGACATGCAGTCAAACCCCAGTTCTGCTACTTATAAGCTGGGAGACCTTAGACAAGTCTCTTAATCTCTCCAAACCTTAATTTTCTTTTCTGTAAAACAAGGGAGTTAGGTGTAACTCTGAATTTCCCTTCAAGCTTAAAACCTATGGTCTTTGAAAGACCATCTCCAAAGGAGGTTATATAAATCAATTAGTCATTTAACAAACATTTACTAAGTGCCTAAGATGTGCCTGAACTGTGCCTTGGGGACTGTGTCTGATTTGGGGAAGTTATCCAAAATTAGTCTTACCAAGACACATGCCATGGCTCTCAGGCCACCTTTATGCCTTGCTTCCTCTCATGTCCTTCCAATACTCCCCTCCAGCCCTCTCACCCCAATTCCTGGAAAGGGCATGTCAATTCATTCCTTTATGGATCCAAATTGTTGACACTCCCTTATATGTGTCCTCTTGCCTTAATAGAATATGAGCTCTTCGTGGGCAGGACACTATACTGGTGCCATGCCAGCAAACTGAATCTGCAAACTTCCATTTGAATTGTCTTAGGAAGTTTCCGAAGATCACCTGGCAGGATAAGATACCAGACGCTAATGTCATTTCTCGAACTAAACTGCCAAGCATTCAAACACTGCTTCAGAGAATGCAACTCCGATGGACTGTCCACATGGTTCAAATAACAAATGTACTCTTGCCTAAAAGACTATTTTACAGGGAACTCACAAAAGGTAAATGCTCACATGGTGGTCAGAAGAAGCGATACAAGGAAAATCTCAAGGTCTCTCTGAAGAACTTTGGAATGGATTGTGTTTCATGGGAGATGCATACCTGCATCAAAGAAGGTGCGGTGCTCTACGAGCAAAGCAGAATTGCAATAGCTCAAAAGAAACATGAGATGTGCAAATTTAGAGACATCTCCACTCCAAATGTTCATGTGAACTCTCTGTGCCTGACCTGGGGTAGAGCCTTCAGAGCTCGTATTGGTCTGACCAACCACAGTTGGACACACTGTAACTTGACTCTAACATAGTGATATAATTTTGATCCTCTTTGGGAATAGACAACCGCTAATTTACTTAGCACAGTGCTCATGCTTTCTACATTCATTCATTCAATGAGGCAACAAGGATGTGAGTTTCAGCATCCTCATCCAACCCAAACCCTGGGTAGAATTCCATACATCACTTAAAAATTTCCCATGTTTGTCCCAAGCCTCACAAAGAGTAAGGTGCAGGAAATTTTTTGGGGGGAGGGGGTAAAATCATGTATTGTCCATGACCATCAACCTCTAAGGTCGGTCTTATATACTCATAATGATCTGTCCAACCAAAGAGAGAAGACATATCTCATGGACTCATGGAATCTCAAAGTTGGAAGGGACCTCCATGGAAATCTAGTTCAACCTATATCCAAAAGGAAACCCCTCTATAAAACATAGCTAACAAATGAGCAACCCCCCACTGCTTAACAGCCTCCGAAGGGGGGAAACCCCACTATGTCCTATGGCACATTGGGACAACTCACTCTAATGTTTAGAGAGTTTTTTCTCCATAAAACATAAATCTGCCTCTTTGCAAATTCCTTTCATTGTTCCTCATTCCATCATCTGGAGTCAAACAAGAACCGATTTAATCCCTCTATCTCACAACAGTCTTCAAATACTTGAAGAAAACTCACAAATCTTGTAGAAACCACTTATTCGTCAAGCTAATTATCTTCAAGTACCTTCCCTGATCCTCCTATGGCATGGTCTCCAGATCCCTCACCATCTGGGTCTCTTTCGTCAACAAATAATTAAATAAATAAGCATATATTAAGCATGTACTATGTTCCAGGCAATGTGTTAAGAGCTGGGAATGCAAAAAAGACAAAAATACTTCCTGTTTTTAAGGAGCCCAATTCTAGGAGGCAACATGTAACTGTAAGGTACATGTTTACATCTGTAAGCACATAGGTAAGATGTATATATCCATATTGGCTGTTTAAATGAGAAGAGTGGTAGCTTGAGGAAAAGCACTTATAGATATCTCTGGAATCTCAATTACCCTTCACCAAGAGACACTGATATTCCTGCCTGGAGAAGCGCTAGAAAAGGGGTCACAAGCCTGGCATCTCTGTTGTCCTCTATGAGGGGATACCAGACTAGAATTATATGTATATGTTCTCCCTAAATAGTTGTCATCTAGGGACATGATTGGTCAGAACTTGACTCATTTCCTGGTCACTTTCCCTTAAGGGGAGAGCAGAGAGTGTATACATCCTTTACATATATCCACTAGTTTGACTTCTTCCCAGCAAATGCTAGTTACATAAAATACCATCACAAATAGGGAATAGTGAGTAAATCCATTTTTCCCAAGAGGACAGGAAATAGAAATCTGAAATGTTCTATAGATTAGGTTATAGCAGAAAATATGCAAGATTGAAAGATCTCTTTGGATGAGTATAAAATGAGTTCTAGGCTCAACCAAAGAAGAGACCCTCATCTTACCCAAGGAGAAATTCCCCAAAGTCTCTAAAGAGGCAAACTAAAAATCAGGGACATATTGAGAAAACACTCTCTCTCTCTCTCTCCTCTCTCTCTCTCTCTCTCTCTCTCTCTGTCTCTCTCTCTCTCTCTCTGTCTCTCTCTCTCTCTCTCTCTCTCTCTCTCTCTCTCTCTTTCTCTCTCTGTTCTCTTTCTCTCCTTCCCTCACATATCTAGAGATCTGGAGTATGTCCCAAAAGAGCCTGGACTACACATATCCTCCCTGGAAACAGAAATGAAGAACATCTCTTCTCTTCAACACAAATGCAGCAATTCCATCCCTCAAACAGTCACACAGGAAGTCATCAGCATTCCGGAATCATACTTTGAAGGTAGCATTGCAGCACAGAGTCGTCTACCCCCCACGCAGCTTTACTTAGGAAGTAGGTTACATAAATAACTAGGTACATACAAATATATCCAAAGTAGATGGATGGTATTCTAAAAGAGAAGGCACCGGCAGCTGGGGGAGGCTGGAAAACCTTAAAAAAGCTAGGATTTGAGCTCAGTTTTGAAGAAAGCCAGGAAAACTAAAAGGTATAGGGGAGAAGAGAAAACATTCCAGGCATAGAGGATAGCCAATGCAAAGATATGGAAACAGGACATGGCATGTTGTGTGTGGGGGTATGGAATACAGCTAATAAAAATTTAGAGCTGACTCAACCACAGAAAGAAATTGGGGTAGAAAGAGCGTTGGCTCTGAAGTCAGGAGCCCTAGGTTCAAATCTCACCTCTGATGCTTTCTACTTGTTACTTCACTTCCATAGGCCTCAGTTTCCTCAGCAGTCAAAAGAGGGAGTTGGTCTACGTGACTCCTGAAGTTCCTTCATATCCTGTATCTATGATCCCTTGACCCCATGATTAACTCAGTGTTAGCTCAAGCTAGTCTCTAGCCTTCTCTTGCCCTCAGTTCCCCTGGAAATAACAATAGGGGCTTAGACTGGATCACTTCTAAGGTCTCTGTCAATGCAATTCTATAGATCCTCTGCATCTTTATGAAGATGTAAGGACTGATGGGAACTAGAAAAGAGTGAAAAAGAAGAAAAAATCATTTAAATACCCAAGTTTCCTTCAGAAACTTGGAACCCTTAAGCTTCTCAACTCTGATCATTCATCTTGTTCCTTAGGTTTTTAATTAAATTGCAAACAAGTAAGAGGCCCACGGCAGCCTTTTGCTTCCAAATTCATTAGGGTGACATTTATTCACTCAGTATCAGGAAGAGCAAGGTCATATTTATCTTCTGAGTCAGGCCTCCTGCCAACCTAGAGTTGAAGGTGACACTGAGCATTGTCCCAAAGAGCCGCCTATTGAGGATGAAGAATAAAGCGGGTGAATTCACGGCCTCCTCCACTTCCTTGGGGGTATCGCTACCCTTTTATTTCACTGTGTCTTCATCTCAAATGAAGCTTTTTTTTTGTTCCTTCACCTGGAAAGACTTTTCTGGCAATGACTGTCCAGAGAAGCTTCTCCATAAACAACAACTGCATATTCCAGCTCCAAACCATGAAAAAAAATTCTGAAAGCCAGCCTTGTTCCAAAGGATGATTGCCTTGTGGCATAATGGGCTCCCCATTGCTGCAGATATCCAAGCAGATTCCAGATGCCCATCTGTTCAGATTACAGTAGATAGGCATATTGCCCTGGTAGGAAAGACTCTGGATTTGGAATCATGAAACCCTAGGTTCCAATCTTGTTTCAAAACTTTACTAGCTGTGTGACCCTGATCTTGTCACTTGTCTTCTGTACCTCAGTTCCTCATCTGCATAATGAGAGTATTGGACTCAATGTTTTCTTAGTTCCCTTGTAACTCTAACTTTGGCCCTCTGATTCTTGGATTAGATAGGAATGGGCTAGACTAGCTTTGGAATCCTTCTCAATTTTAAGAGACACAGTGGAAAGAACATTGAAGTTGGCTGATTTTGAATCCCAGATTTGGCATTTATTTCCTATGTGACTTTGGGGGACTCAAGCTCTGGGGCCTGTAGTTTTCTCAACTCAAATGAGGAGGCTGAAGGAGATGATTTCTCTGTTGCCATTCAGTCCTGGATGATCCAAGATCATAGATTCAGAGTTAAAAGGAACATCCCAGAGACCATCTCATCCCACATTGCACAGAAGTAGAACCCGAGGCCCAGACAGGCCAAGAAGCCTCCCCAAAACCAGACAAGGGGCAGAAGTAGGGGGTCACAGTCAGATCCCTTGACTTCAAATCCCAACTCTTGCCACTGAGTTTCTGAGCATGAATACTGTTTGTCTCTTACCTGTTAAAAGGTAAGCTCCTTGAGGGCAGGGACTAATTTTATTTCTCTTTGTATCCCCATAGATTACAGTGCTTTAAAGTTTGCAAAACTCTCTATAAATATTACCTCATTTGATCCTCACATAACTCCAAGAGGTAGGTGCCATTATTATCCCCATTTCATAGGTGAGGAAACCAAGGCAGAGAGTGAGTTAAATGACTTGTCCTGGGTCAAACAACTAATAAATGATTGAGACCAGAACTGAACTCAGATCTTCCTGACTCCAGGCCCAGAACTCTATGCACTTCTTCATTCAGTTGGCATCTGCCATGTGTAGGGCACCCTGCTAGGCACTCTGGAAACAAAGACAAAAACAAACCAAAAATCCCTGCCCCCAAGGAGCTTCCAATTTGCCAACCTTTATTATTTGTCATGGTTAATGTTGCTGTTATCATTGTTTCACCGATTCCTTTATGAATTCCAGGATGATAAAAATCGCTGACAACAATACACTATCCGAAGTGGTTTACATCTCTTATCTCTGCTCAGCCTCAAACCAATCCTGGGAGCTGGGTCATTTATGTGTTATTTTCTCCTATTTTCAAGATAAGGAATCAGCCTCAGAGACAAAAAGTGATTTTTCTAAGGTCCCATCATTTAGCAAGCAGTTGGACAAATACTTGAAACCATATCCTCCTCTGAACCTTGGCCTTTTCCAAATTCAGAGCTTTCTCAATTGCATCTCCCAGCTTCCTAGACACCGCTGTATTTTTAGGACTGTTCACAAACAAGCCATCCACCAAATAAAACCTGTGAGACTAGATTCAGGACTGGGTATCATTTTTTTTTTTGAAGGAAGGATATTGACAAGCTTGGGAGAGGCCGTGGCTCAGTGACTTCTCATGATTCAAAGATAGTAGAAGGTTAAGGAACCAGGATTTTGAGAAGCATGAAGAAAAAAATCAGGTCTCAGGGGTCAGAGCCAGCAAAATTGGGAGACCAGAGACTTAGGTGAGTCATAGGATAACATAATACATGTAAGTAAACCTGATCCAGGTGGAGAGGCAATCTAGGTGTCTGAGGTGGCCAAGTCGTTACATCTGGTTAAGGAGAGAGATACTCATTAGAAGTCATCAAGCAGAGACCACATGACTTCTTTGGTATGCCAGAGAGCGAACTCTTTGTCAAAAATAGGATGAACTAGATGGCCTACAAGGTCCCTTTCAACTCTGAGATTCTGGCATTCTAAAGTTCCAGTGAATAATTCAAATAGGGATTTCCTGTAGGAAACAGTGAGCTCCCAATCACCGGAGGTCTTCAAACAAAGGCTAGATGGCCATGAGTCAAGAACGTTGTAGACAGGAATCTTTTGGGGCACTGTTTGGAAAAAATGGCCTACAAGGTCCCTTTCAGATTCTGGTACTCTCTAATGCTGAGGATTGAAGTCAAGTGTTCCGAACCTGAATGTCTCCCAAGTCTTTGTTGACGGGTCCTTTGTCTTAATTATATTTAAACTTCAGAAGCAACTTAGTATTCGTATTACTAGAAGGCAGCTAGGGGGTCCTGTAGAATACTGGAAGTCTGAGTTCAAATCCCACCTTAGGCACTTTCTAGCTGGGTGTTCCTAGACAAGTTATCTAACCTCTAGTTGCTTCAATTTTCTCATCAACAAAATGGAGATAATAATAGTGCCTACCTCCCGGGGTTGTTGTAAGAATAAAATGAGATATTTGTAAAGGACTTTGCAAACTTTAAAACAACATATAAAATCCTAGCTGTTGTTACTAGTAGTAGGAGTAGTAGTAGTAGTAGTAGTATAGTAGTGTTACTAGTAGTAGCAACAACAGCAGCAGTCTTCTTTTCAACTGTTAACAGCCTTTGGTTTGGTTTTGATGGTCTTAAGCTCCAGAGCCTCTGGTAATGGCCTAAGAGACAGCATGGCTCAGGAAAGAGAAACCCAGCATTGGAGCCAAGAGGGCCTAGGCTCAGATCCTGCCTCCGAAACGTATCAGCTGTGTGACCGTGGGCAAATCATTTAATCCTCCAGTGCCCTGGGCAGCCTTCTAAAACTAAATTGAAAAAAAAAAAAGGTTCCAATCTACATTAGTGGAGAGAGTTACCCCAAATGGGATTTCCCCATACCAATGGAATCAAGGGTCCTGTCTATAACCCTATGGTTATGACTTACATTGAAATTTGGATCAAAAGGGAAAGCCTTCTCAAATGATGTCATTGGGTTCCTGGGCAGCTTTACCCGAGGATCAGAACCAGCTAAAGAGGCTTCAGCTCCTTTTGACAAAGGCTAGGCTTTCCGGGCTGTTGACTTGGTTTCACCTTTGATTGTTTCTATCCTAGAGCCCATCTCTCAGTGGAGTCAGCCCTGAATCTGGGAATAGGAAGTTTGTGGGTTACTGTCTCTTTGTTGATTTTCTTCCAGCCTCCAGCCAGAGAGCCAGCATCCTCCCTCCAACCCCCCAAGGTGAAGGCCAAGTGCCACCTTTCTCTGTGGTTGTTGATATTCTAGGGAGACTGTTATATATTCATGTTTCTGCCTTCATTAACCAGGAATTTGACTGAGGAATGATGCCATCTATCGCATATGCCTTCCCCGGAGAAAGGCTGGATTCATTGAATGGCTTTTCAAGCTGCCTCTCCTCTCCCCTTCCTTAGATGCCAGAAGGGGTTGGACAGAAGCTGAAGCCCTAGTAGTGGCCCATTCCTGCAGAGATCTTGGAAGTTGAACCTTATGAATTAATTAACAATAGCTGACGTTGGTCATCGACACTTGGACCATTACTAAGCCCTTTATGCTCAATATTTCATCTGACCCTCACAACAACCCTAGAAGGTAATTTCTACAGGCATTATTATGCCCATTTTAGAGATAAGGAGGCTGAGGTGAAGAGAGGTTAACTCATTTAGCATCACTTAGCTGATTAGAATCAGAAGGAGATTTAAACCCAAATCTATCTCTCCTGACTTCAAGCCTAGCTCTCTTTCTGAAATATCACATTGCTTCTCAATCAGAGTGTATTATTGAGCACCAGCTTGTTCCCATCTCTGTGATAGATACTGGAGAGTGAGGAGCAAGGGGAGAGAATATTAGTATAAGGCCCCAGTTAGCAGAGTTTCCTGGCTGAGCTTACCAGGATGTGAACCTTTGGTGTGCACCTCCCCTTTCTATCCCAAGAAGAATGTAGATGTGCCCATTGGCATTATGTTAAGATGCCCAAAGACAACTCCTGATTAAGTCTCAGTGGCCTGGGATGCCCCAAGATGAACTGGTAGGTTTGGGCTGTCCCCCCTTATGAATGGGTTGGCTTGGGCTGCTGAACGTTGTCTGGATAGACACCCTTGGCATTGACTTCTACGAGTTAGCTGACTGCCCTGAATAGGGTAGGAGAGGTAAGGGGAGGGGGTCAGGTTCCATTGGCCTTTTCCTTTCTGATTTTCTTTCAGAATGAAACCAGTAAGGAGTGTGATATGAATATCTTCCCTTACCCCCTTCTCCTCCAGTTCTGTTCTATATAATGACTGCATTGGAAATAGAAGTATATACCACAGCTGCATGTGCTCACCCAGTATAGCCAGAAATTAGTTAGTCAGACAATAAACATTTAGTAAGCACCTACTATGTGCCAGGCACTGTGTTAAGTGCTGGGAATACAAAGATCATAGTCCTTGGCCAATTTTTACCTTCTTTTTTTTTCCCCACTCTGAGCACTGATCAGAAAGCATATGCCTGAGAATGGACCCTCTGGGCCCAAGAAATAACAACAACCATGGCAGAGGTGGAGTAACCTGGGGAAGCATGTGGAAACTTCACAGGCTCACCCATGTGGCTACAGAAAAACTAAGGGACAATGTCCTTCCTGAACCTATGCCTGCTAGGCTTTGTGGGGGAGTGGGAGAGGGGAGGCAATGTCCTAGTATGATTCCTGAATCTGGTCTTCTAGCTAAAGAAGAGGCAGTTCTTGAGAATTGCAAACCTTGAGGGCCACCTTGAGACTAAGTCCAAGTTTGAACATTAAGACTGATGGATTTCTATGCAGAAAACATGGATTTCCCAATGAGCAATTAGGCCTGCTAGATTTGGGCCCTGTTATGTTGTTGTGATTCTATAAGCTTAATGTTCATGCAAAGGATTCTGAGAGGCTTAGGCAGCCCAGGGCTGGAGGCCTCTGGGAAAGCTCCTACCTCCAGGCAGAACAATGAAGGGCCTATGTTATTTGTACTTGTTGGACTTTTTCTGAAAATCTGTTATCCCTTAATATTTTACCTTTACCATCTTGTCTCCATTAAGGTGCTTAGATTCTTAAAATCTAGCCACTGCTCAGATTCTTATCATCTAGCCACTGCTCAGATTTTTACAATCTAGCCAATAGCTCACAGATGCTTAGATTCCTTAAGAGTCTGGCCAATATGGTGGATCTTTAATAAATCTTATCTTTGGCTGAAAAAAAAATATTTTACCTTTATCCAAAAACTCTGGAAACTTGCTATGCTTTAGTGACTCACCTTTGAAGGTATTCATTCATTTCATGAGTGTGTCAGTGGGTTCATTAGTCTATGCTTTCTCAACCCTCTACTGGGTTTCCCACCATTTGATTCTGCTTTGCCAAAATCATAACAAATTTTGCTTCACTCGATTTTTTGAGTAAGATTCTTACTGCCCACATCTACTTGGAAATCTATGGAGATTCTTTCACCTGTAGCCACCATCACACATTCAATCAAAATCAAAAAGTATAAAGTACCTGCTAGATGAGACAAACACAAAGAAGGAACCAATCCTTCCTTGCAATGAGTTTGCATTATGATAGGCAAAACCATGTTAATCAATAAAGGAAATATCTCTTTGGGCCTTGCAGGTAACAAGGTACTGGTGACTAAATCATCTGCAGAGAGAGGGGCATTTTCTGAGCATCATTCCTTTTAGAAAGAAATGAGTATCACTTCCATGATTCCATACAATTCTCAAAAATTTCTATGGAGTGAGTAGAACCAAGAGAACATTGTATACAGTAATAGCAATATTGTTTTAAGAATGACTTTGAATGGCTAAGTAATTTTAACTATTATAAATACACAAATTAAAAATAAAGGACATATGAAGAAAGATTCTATCTTTACCTAGAGAAAAAACTGATAAATAGAAGTATGTATAGAATAATTTTACAAATATATATATATATATATATATATTTGTGTCTAATGGTAGACATCTCTAGGGTTGGGGGGACAGGGAGAGAAGAAAAAAAAGAAAAAAAAAGAAATGTACACACTAACTTTGTTGTATATTTGGACGGAATTGCAAATTGTATAAGGTACATTTGCAGTTTCGTGTGCAATCTTCTTTTTTATTGTACTGTGTTATGGAAATGTTTGTTATGTTCCATGAATTGAAAATGAAAGAAAGATAAAGAAAGAGAGAAAAAGAAAGAAAGAAAGAAAGAGAGAGAGAGAGAAAGAAAGAAAGAAAGATATTTTCAGGTAATGTGTCCAATGGAAGAAGGTGGTTTCATAGAAATTTCAAAGTATGTTGTTTTTTTTTCCAGGGAGAACCCAAAGAATGGAGTGGGGCTGAGTGTGGAAGACTTTAGGACCACATGGAAAAGAGGGACCCACCTGAGAGGGAAAAGAAGTGGATAGATTGCTTCTTGGAAATTTTGAGTGTCTTTATGTGTTTTTGACTTTGTTTATGCCTTGAGAATAGACCTTCTTGGCCCAAGAGGTGGGGGGAGGGGACATAGCATGTGAGATAACTCATCTATGTGTCTAGAAAGCAAAAGTAATGTTTTATGAATCCTTTTCATTTTCTAACTTTTGTGTGAAGAGGAGAAAGGTCCTCTATCAAATAATATTATTACCTGGATCACTTATATGAGAGATAGGCAACCAAGCACATTTGCAGAAATCTCAACATAAACTATAGCTAAACTAGATTTCCCAGAAAGAACAAAACTCTGGTTGGAGGAAATAGCAAACCAAAGAGGTATCAGTGTGCGTGGGTCATTCCCAAGAAGGGACAAGCAAAGCAGAGGATAGGTTTTCTGGGATCTCTTACAGCATAGTTGGAAAGATTATACATAGATATGTGTGTATGTATGTATGTATGTATGTATGTATAATATATTATACATACACATACACACATATATACAGAGATATTTACACACATACATATAAATACATACACACATATACACATATAGATATATAGATTTGAAATGATAACTAGTGATTCAAGGCACCATGTATTAAGTACCAATTGAACAATAAAGACTTAGTCTGGTAAAAGGACCTTGTGCAAATCTCTTCAACATAAGAGTCTCAGTTTGCTCATCTATAAAATGACAACATCACTTACTTCACATGATTATTGTAAGAAAAGTTATTTGTGAACTGGAAAGGCATATTATCTATTGTCATTCTCATTTCATATATACAATATGTTATTTTATCATTCTTTTCATTGTATATTTATCATATATATATTTTAATTTTAATAATTTTAAAATTTAAATTCATTTTTAACCTAATTCAATTTTAATTGAATTTTTATTATTGTTTTTGCTGTCTTCTCATCTTATTTTAATGGATAAGTCAACACTCTCTTATTATTCTCTTACATTTAATGTTCTCTGGGCCATTCCACAGGTTGATGCCATGACCGCTTTTCCTAACTAAATCAAAAGCTTGGCTGTGAGCTCAGCTTCTAAAGGCTCATTGAAAGATGTGATGACAGAGATAAGATGCCCATCTTCTTGTCCTTACAATGTTTCAATTTCTGCTGCCAAGTCTCTCCATATTTTGGAAGTTTTGCGTTCCATGTAGTTTATAAATCATGAGTATGGGTTTTAGTGATGCCTGTGAAGAACATTATTCTTATATTTTTATGGATCACTGTTATATCTGGGCTATTGCAGCCAATAGTTGGGGGTTCGAGGTGATGCAGTGGAAAGAGTGCTGGGCCTGAAGTCAAGAAGGCCTGATTTCAAATCCAACCTCAGATTCTTACTAGCTGTGTGACCCTGGGCAAGTGACTTAACCCTGTTTACCTCAGTTTCCTCATCTGTCAAATGAGCTGAAGAAGAAAATGACAAACCACTACAGTATCTGTGCCAAGAAAACCCCAAATGGGGTCATGGAGAGTTGGACGTGACTGAAACGTCTGAACAACGAAAGTCAATAGTTTTGTCTTTCATAATACTCTATTTTTAATACATTTTATTTATTGTGTTTTCAGGGATATTTTGAGGTCTGTGTTTGAATATTATTTCTAGAAGGGAACTTAGAAAATAGAGAGTCGAAACTGGGAAAGGTAATGGAACGTGAGGGTTGGGAGGGACTTTAGGACAGGGAATTTAGAGGTAGAAGGAAACAGAGTTTATCTAATCCAATCCCCTTACTCTAAAGATGAGGAAACAGAGGACCAGTAAGGCAAAGTAATGCCCAAGATCACACAGATGTTAAGTGATAGAGCTATGATTCAGACTTGTGTCCTCTGAATTACTATACAGTATGCACTTCCTTGGGGCAGCTAGGTACCTACTACAGGGGATAGAGCACCAGGCCTGGAGTCAAGAAGACCTGAGTTCAAATCCAGCTTTAGACACTTACTACCTGTGTGACCCTGGGCAAATCACTTAACCGCTATCTGCCTGAGTTTCCTCATCTGTAAAATGAACTGGAGAAGGAAATGGAAAATCTGGTATTTCTGACAAGAAAACCCCAAGTGGGCTCAAGAAGAATTGGGTATGACTGCACAACAACAACAAAGTGGTTTTCCCCTGTTCAATGCTGCCTCTACTCACAAAGTAAAGACTCTTACCATTTTTGACAGGGAAGTCAGGACTGGGCCTCCCCATCATATTGAGGCTTTCTGAGGTCAGGGACTGTGTCTCTCTGATCAGATTGGAAGGTCATTGAGGACCAAGACTGTTTCTTCACCATAAAATTTGAAGTTGCCTTTTATACAATCCAGCTTTATGCGCATGCATCATTATCTCAGTGTTCAGTAGCTGGCCACCATTCCCACCTCATCCCCAAGCGCTTTGAGATCCAGGCCAGCCTGACTTCTCTCCCTTTCAAAGTACATCCCATTCTTCACTGTTACTTCTTCCTGCTGTCCTTCAAAGCATCATCCTTCTATTTCATCCTCTGTCCCATCCCCTCAGGGTCCCAATATCTGCTAGGACTAATCTGATAAACTCATCATGCTGAACTATTAGTAGTTTATGATGGTGTAATGTTACCAAGGGTATTTTCACCACAACAGAGAATAATGAGCAATCCAAAGGAAGGAAACTCTGATGGCAGACTACAAAGCTTTTTGAAAGGTGGGTAGGGAGTTACTCTGAAGCTAGGTTGCCTTCACCAAAACCTTCAATTATTCTCAGATTTGTATTAGGCCTACTCTTCTTACAAGTGATACAGCCCCATACTACCACATTTATACCTGATACAGAGGAAAGGGGGAAACCAGCATATAGAACACTGGGCTTGGAATAAGAAAGCCTGGATCTAAGCCTTGGCTCCACCATTATTAAGGTGTGACATTGGGCAAGTCACTCTACCTCTCTGAGGCTCAGTTTAACCATCGGTAAAATGGGGATAAAACTACTAACACTACCTCTTCCATTGTCATTGTGGGTAACCATTGAATTCATGACTGTAGAACTTTTGTCAAGAATCTCAACTGAGTAGCCTACAAGGTCTTCTTGAGCCAATGAACCTTGGGATCCTATGCAATATAGGGCTACAAATAGGAATTAGTCTGTGATGAGAATCAGGGGGTTAGTAATTGGGCTAGAATTAGGACTCTGTCAGTGAGCAGAGTTAGAGCTTAGTCTGAAGCCAGAATCTGAAGCCCAGAGGAGATGTCACCAAGAACTCAGTGCTTTAGTTAACCAAGCTAACTGGCCCTGCTGGATGAAAACTTGTTTAAGGATAATAAGGCCACATCACCAAGGACTAGGTTGGGTATGAGTCATGACAAAAAGTCCCCAAGCTATGAAAATGATTAATCTCCTCCCAAATCCATCCTTAGAACTTTTAATTAAGTGGCAAGTATCACTGGAAGCTTCCTCAGCAGACAGAAGCAGAGAGACCTCAGCTGTTTCAATTTGCAACATTTGTTTTCATAATGCAATAGGAACTTAATGGATAAGATGAAAGGGGGAATAGAGATTTAAATTAATTATCTCTTCTAAGAGGCCGGGTATTCAAAAATGTCGGCTAGACTCATATACAGTGGAATGCTAATGGTATGGTCTATTTCACAATTGAGAAACTTCTGGGTTTCATTTTTTACTTTCAAATTTCTTCTAGGGAAAATTTCCCTAAGAGTCTAGATTTTGTCATTCATTCATTCACTCACTCATATGTGCATCTATCCATTCATTCATCCACTTCTTCATCATTTCTTATTTACTCATTTATGAACTCATTCATTCCATTCAAGGGCATCAGAGGAGTGGTGGTGAGGTATATTACTTTATGACAGGAAGACAGAGATCTGGTACAGTAGCATAAAGCTACTGTTGGCAACAGTGAAATAAGGAAGGGTATATAATTTCCCATTAAAATAAATGATCCTTGTTAATTAGGCACCAATTCTATTGTTTCTGTGCTACAACTGCTAATGACATGTTTTAAATTTGGCATCCTGGGCAAAGCACTGGTCACTTTGTCATAGTTATAGCTCTATTTCCCACTCTCTTCTTCTAGGCTTTCTTTATTTCTTCATTCACTTCTTCCTTCCTTCCTTTATTTTTTCTTTCTTCTTTCTTTCCTACCATTCTCTTATCCTCTCTTCCTTCTTCCCTTCCTTCCTCTCTTCCTTCTATCCTTTCCTTTAGTCGTACATTGGGGTCTGATTACTGTATTTAAGGCAGTTGATATAAGATAAACTATGGGAAATAAAATGAATATACCACCCCCTTTCAGAGCTTACTTTGACCTTCAGTTTCAAATGTTCAACGTAGAGTACCTTCCCCCATTCTTATTACCACAAAAATTCCAAAACAAAGCCATGAAGGGAGAAAAGGAAGAAAATAATGTTTGTCCTGGCTATCCTGTGTTTTGAAAGGAATAAGTTTGAAGTCAGAGTATATGGATTCAATACCTTCCCATGATTTACTGTGTGACTTCTAATACAATCCAATAAGCCTTTATTAAGTGCCACCTTATGAGGCATCATGCTCTGCATTGGGAATATAAAAACAAAAATGAAAGTGCCTTTACTCAAGGTGCTTGCAATCTACTGGTGAATTTAACATGTGAGTAAATAAGTAAATAAAAGGTAATTTGAGGGGTGAGAGAGCATTGAAAATTATAGGAGATGAAGGAAGGCTTCATAAAGAAGGGGGAAGCCTGAGCTGAACTCTGATGGAAGATAAGGATTGGACAAATAGAAATGAGGAGGAAGCACATTCTAAACATGAATATTGTAGAGCATATCCACAAAAGTTCATTCATTAATTTGTTATTCATGCCAAAGTGGGTTTATTCTGGGGATATAAGGATGATTTCATACTGGGGAAATGATATCATGATTAATTGCATAGAAAACAAAAACCACATGATCTCAACCATACAGAAAAAGCCTAAAACAAAAAAAAAATCTACTTACTCATGTTAAAAGAAAAATAACCATAAAAGGCAGTAGTATAGAAAGACCCTTCCTTGATACAGTTAAAAGCATAGGAGTTAGTTTATATTTTTCCTGGAGGAACACAAAAAGCTTCCCAAGTAAGTAAATGAATAAAGCAAGGTTGTCCTCTCTTCCCACTAGAATGATTGTTCTAGAGATCCCAGGTAGTTTAATGACAAGAAAGAGAAATTAAAAACATAAACACAAGCAAGGAGGAGGAATAAATTACCCCTATTTACAAATAATATGGTAGTTGACATAGAAAACCTTAGCGAGTCAGCAAATTAGCTCACCACAATAACTGAATTGAACAAATTGTTGTTCAGTCACGTCCAACTCTTTGTGACTTTGTTTGGGGTTTTCTTGGCAAAGACACTGTAGTGGTTTGCCATTTCCTTCTCCAGCTCATTTTACAGATGAGGAAACTGAGGGCAATTGGATTAAGTGACTTGCCCAGTGTCACACAGTGAGTGTCTGAGGCCAGATTTGAATTCAGGAAGATGAGTTTTCTTGACTCTAGGCCCAGGATGTAAAATAAACATACAAAATCATCAGCCTTACTATACAGTACAAAACCAAAGCAGCAGGGAATTAAAGAGAAAGAAATTCCACAGAAAATAACTGAAAATGCATAACATATTTGGCGACTAACCTAATGAGGCAAACTTAGGATTTATGAAAATACTATGCCAAAACACTTCTATGGAAACAGTGGTCACATCTTTTTTGAAGTAGAGGCAAATGAAAGGAGGTATCTTTTTACAACTATGTTCAGAGAGAGAATCCATAGATGAGGGATGGAGAAAGTCACAAATATAAAGAAGACCATTTTGGTTACATAAAGTTTGCAAGCATGAATAAAATCAATGCACCTAGAAAAAGCAAAGATGGTTGAGATGGGGAAAATCTTTATATCAACTATCTCTAATATAAGTCTTATTTTCAAGATTTAGGGAGCTTTGATACAAATTTGTAAGATCTGATTTATTACTCTTAAAATTAAGAAGTCAAATAATATGAACAGTTTTTAAAAGAAGAAATAAAATGATCAATAACCATATGAAAAAATGTACCAGGTTCCTAATTATAAAAGGAATGCGAACCAAAACAATGCTAATGTGTTACCTTAAACCTAAAAAATGGACAAGGTGATAAAAAGATGGAAAATAGTCCATGTTGGTAGGAAGACAAACATCCTATTACACTGTTTTTTGAGCTGAAAAGTGGTCAACATTTCTGGAAATGAATTCAGAATTATGAAATGAAACTTGTGAAACTTTGACTAAGTGATCCTGCAACTGGGCATATACACCCTCAAAAAAGAAAGAAAGAAAGAATGCCATGTCTCATATGTGATGAGATATTTCTACCATCACTTCTTGTGGTAGAAAAAATCAAAACAAAGCAAGTGTTCATTGATTGAAAAATGGTTGAACAAATTGTGGTATATGAATGCGATCAAAAATTATTATGCTGCAAGAGAAGATAAATGAGGCATTAAGAGAACCATGGGAGGTTGTAGCAATAGACTCCAACTAGGTGAATAAAAGAGATACAGTGCAGTTCAGTGGAAAGAACATTGGATTTGGATTTGAAGGATCTAGGTTGAAATCTCGGCTTTGTCCCTCATTTTCTGTATGATGTTGTACGCTTACTTACATCCTCTACATCTCAATTTTTTCATCTGTAAAATGACAGCTTGAACTCACTGACCTCTGAAGTCTTCTCCTGCCCAATAACCACAGCAGTGGTAGCCACAATAACAATAACTAACTCAACACGACACATTTAAATTTTGAAAAATCCTTTGCACACATTATCTCATCGGAGCATCACAACCCCGCTGTGAGGTAGGTACAATAGGGATTATTATCTCCATTTTTAAAATGAGGAAAGTGGTTAAATGATTTGCCCTTGGCAAAGAATGTCATACCTACTACTAATAAATTTCAAGATCAGATGGTAAGCCAGATTTTCTATTTCCCAAGTCCAGCATTCTATCCACTATACCCCATATTCTATCATATGGAGTGCTCTGAATACCTACGCAACAACTAGATGGCCTCTTATCTGAAAGGAGATTGAAGGAAAGTGTCATTTTTCTCAGTTAGAAAGGGGAAATGAAATATCATGGGAGGCTTAGGAAAATAAATAGGAAAAGATTGGAAAAATAGATAGCTAGGAAAAGCCCTAGAAAAAGCCTTTTGCTTTCTACAGAGAGGACACCAGGGTAGGCATGAAGTAGCAATGATCCAGCATCATGGAAGGATACCACTACCCCAAACTGAATATAATCACAAGCAGTTGGAGCCTTAACTGGTTCAATTACAGAGTGATCTGCCTGCATAGAATGTAAATGTACCTGCTGGCTTATCTGTTGAACGTGGTGAAATTATCCCCTGTCCACTCTTTCTCCCCTGCCAAACTGTTGCCTGGCTATCTGACGTTGCTAGCCTCTAGAGTTTTATGCTCTACGTAAACTTTGTTGATTTGCTATCTGTACTTTTTAAGGGGTTTGTCTCCAAATAAAAATAAGTTTATTTTTATTACATTCTGAGTGAATCTCTTCCTTAAATGAGTATGCCACACTATTGGGAAATACAACGTTTCTCTCTCTTTCTCTCTCTCTCTCTCTCTCTCTCTCTCTCTCTCTCTCTCTCT
>NW_020954844.1:7399035-7455492 GCF_900497805.2 Vombatus ursinus
CTATCTTTCTCTCTCTCTCTCTCTCTCTCTCTCTCTCTCTCTCTCTCTCTGTGTGTGTGTGTGTGTGTGTGTCTCCCTCCCTCCCTCCCTCCCTCTCTCCCTCTCCCTCCCTCCCTCCCTCCCTCCCTCTCTCCCTCTTCCTCCCTCCCTCCCTCTCTCTCCCAAATACTTCTCTATCTTCTTAGTAAGAAGTTGAGAGGGAGGTGCTGAGTGTTCAAAATGCTGCATATCCTCCTTGCATATATGCTAGACATGGTTTCTCTATCTGTTGGTTTGGTTTTGTTGTTGTTATTGTGGTGTTGTTGTTGTTTAAAATAAAGCAAGACAGCATGGCTCAGGGAGCGGTAACTGAGAAACACTGGTGGCATGAAAACAAAAACACCAAAAAATTTAAACAAGAGAAAATAAAATTTGACACCGAGTACAACATTCCCAGTGGATCTATACTTTGTTCTATCATTCCCTTCAGGCAGAAGAAGTGATCTATCTTCTTAATGGAAACATTGAAATTGAAAAATTAAGTTTCTAAAATTATTCATTTATCACAACAACTCTTCTTATTTCTACCAGACTAACGAGACCAAGGTCACAGATTGGGACATGGATATGTCCCACAATGCCAACCAGTACGACCCCCCAATATAACATCTGAAGAAACCAAAGCCCAGGAAGGTCAAGTGATTGGCAAGATGGTGCCTGGGTAGGAAAGGAAGGAGGAAGAAGGATTGGAACCCACATCCTCTAGCTCCCAAACCAGTGCACATTCCACTGATTTAAAATATAAAATGACAGCTTATAGGATCATGGAGGCCATCTGTTCCCACCCTCTGATTCTCCAAGGTATCAAAGGAACCGAGAGATGAAATGATTTCCAGAAATTCATATAGATGAGGAGGAGGAAGCCTGGAGGAGGAGGAAGAGGAGGAAGAGAGTAAATTATCTTTGGAGTCAGGAAAATTGAGTTCAAATCCCATCGCTGGCACCGGCCAAGTCACCTAATCTCCCTAGGTCTCAGTTTCCTCGTCTGTAAAATAAGGAGATTGAAACTAGATGTCCTTAGAAGGCCATTCCAGTTCTAGATCTAAGTTTCTTAACCACCTTGATGTAAAAAAAGGAGTGGGACTATATTATCTGTGGACTCTGTGGACCTGGGTTCCAATACCTCCTGATGCTCACTAGTTCTATGACCTTAACCTTTTGGGTTCTCAGTTTCCTTAGCTGTAATTTAAATTAGCATTTATATAGCATTTTAAAGTTGGCAAAGTGCTTTACACACACACACACACACACACACATCTATACACATTTGTTGTTGTTCAGTCATTTTTCAGTGGCGTCTCACTCTTTGAGACCCCATTTAGGGTTTTCTTGCCAGAGATGCTGGAGGAGTTTGCCATTTTCTTCCCCAGCTCATTTTACAGATGAGGAAACTGAAGCAAACAGGATTAAATGATTTGACCAGGGTCACATAGCTAGTAAGTGCCTGAGACCAGATTTGAATTCAGGTCCTCCTGATTCCAACTGCCTACACATGCACATACATACGTGTATATTTTATTCACTTATCAAAACAGCCCTGTGAGGTAGGTGCTATTATTATATCCCCCTTACAGATGAGGAAACTGAGGCTGAGATAGGTTAGGTGGATTAGACAAGGTCAATTATTTTGCAAGTGCCTGGGGCAGGATTTATACTCAGGTCCTCCTGACTCCAAACCCAGTACTGTCTCTCCTGTACCCCTCAACTGTGCCTGGTGATGCCCAAGATTCTATCTAACTCTAAATCTGTGATCTTTTGATCCCGTGAACATTCTGAGATATTAGAGGCTAGATAGATTTCCCAACCTACAGGGCAGCCAAATTTAGAAAAAAAAAGAGCCCAGAGAGGACAATTGCAGACTCGGTGGAATGAATCTGTCTTATGATAGAATCTCAGGATTGGGGACTTTTGTCCAGTAGCAGCTCTCCAATCATCACGCCAATTCAGCAGCCTCCATATATGTGGAAAGCTGGCCCTAACAAAATTGTGAACGCCTTGGACATAAAGGGATTAAAAACCAAGATCAGATCTATATACTTATTAGCTGTGTGACCCTAGGCAAGTCACTTAACCTCTCCTAGCCTCAGTTTCCCTATCTGTAAAATGAAGGTAATTGGGAGATAATAACACTTACTTCCCAGGATTGTTGTGAGGGTCAGTGAGAGAATATATATAAATCACTTTCAAAACCTTAAAGCATTATATAAACGCTAGATGCTGCTGCTGTTGCTGCTGCTGCTGCTGCTGCTGCTGTTAAATCCAAACTGATGGAACCTAGAGTCAAGAGTCTTGAGTTGAAATGTCTATACTTCCACTCAGCAGCTGGGTGCACTTGGGCAAATCTTTTAACCTTGTGAACCTTAATTTCATCATCTGTACAATGGGTATAATAATACATAATCTACCTCACTTGGTGGACAAAGTGCATGGTGAAAGCACTGTATAAGTCTAAACAGGCTATGCAAATGTCAGCCACTACCACCATCCTCATCACCTTCAGAGTCATTCCCTGCCTTCCCTCCTTCCTTATTACTTATATTAAAATTCATATTCACAATGGGATTCCAGCTCTGTTCTTTCACTCCCAGAACTTATTGAACTTGGAAGATTGTAGCCAATCTCCATATGCCGGCTCTTGTGACCTGAAGCGGGTTAACAGGTTGGGATGACGTTCTAAATCCCTACTGTGGCTTTAGAGGCAGATACTAACCCAGGAGTCAGAGATTCAAGGATCAAATCCTCCCTTTTTCACGTTCTATCTATGTGACCTTGGGTCAATCGCTTCATGTCTCTGGGTTTCAGAGTTAGACCATGCATACATACACACATGCATGCATACACACATTCAGTCCTACAAATACACTTGTATGCAAACACATATGTGTGTATACACATGTGTGTACATGTGTGCATGTGTATTGTGTGTGTGCGTGTATGTATACACACACACACACACACACACACACACACATATATATATATATATATATACATATATATATGTATGTATTACTGCAATAACCTGCTGGAGGGTCTGACACACCCTTCCCTCCAGTGACACTGACCTCCTGGCTGTTCACCAACAAGACCTTCCATCTCTCAGCTCCTGGTTATCTCTCTTGTCTTTCCCTCACGCCTGGAATGCTCTCCCTCCTCCCTTCTGACCACTGACCTCCCTGGCTTCCTTTAAGTCCCAGCTAAAATCCCTCCTTCTATAGATAGCCTTTCCCAACCCCTCCTAATTCCAATGCCTCCCTCTCTGAATGATTTCCTATTTGTCCTGTATATAGCGTTGTGTATTTATGCATTTGCATGTTGTTTCTCTTCTTAGAATGTGAGGTTCTTGAGGTCATGGTCTGTGTTTTGCCATTTTTTTTTATCCCCAGTGCTTGTCACAAGTTCTGGCACATAGTAGGTGCCTAATAAATGTTTATTCATTGATCAATCGCTCCTCTGTTTTTACAAATGAAACCAAGGTTCAGAGAGTTTAAATCATTGGCCCCAGGGCACACAGGCAGCAAATAGTATATCTAGGGTTTGAGGCCCATTTGAAGCCATTGTTCTCTTCAGTATAACACGCTGTCTCCACACTCGTCTGTGCTGGGGAACTGGGGCCCTGGCAGGGTACAGAAGAGCTCAGAGGGAAGAATGGGGAGTAGAGGGCACATTTCAAAAACAATTTTTCAGTGACTCCACAATTATGCTGAACATTTGCCTAAAACATTATGGGATTCCAGCTACTGGTTGGTAAAATATGACTCTGAGGCAGGTCGCACAACAGCCAGGCCCCAGTTGGCACCACCAAAACCAAACAACCCCACGATCGGCTGAATTTGCTCTATTCTCATTGGGTGTTAGAGGGGCTCTGCCCTTCCATTTTTCCAGTCCTACATCTCAGGCCCTCTGTTTAGTAGCTGCTGGACTATTTCATAATGCCTTCCCCATCCAATGACAGATTTCCATCCCCCAATGGGCAAAGAAGTGAGAACAACAGCTGGGGGAGCCAAGGTACTTGGTCCAGAATAGATGCTAAATGACCACTCAGCCGCCTGGCATGCCTGCGGCAGATAAGACAGGCTGCACTTGCTTTTTTTATTGGAGACAGCTTGTCTGGGTGGCCAACCCAAAGTGAGGGGATCACGTTTACTGCCACCTGATCAGATTGTTTTAAGTTGCAAGGGAAGATTGCGATCTGTACAATTGGAGACAGGGATGTCTGCTTATAAATACCGCCACCACTATCTCCCCGATAAAGCAGGCTTTCTAATGTATCACAGCATATTACATTTGGAAGCACCCTCCTTGATCATAACGTCATAGGTGCAGAGCTGGAAAAAATCTCAAAAGCCATCCAGACCAACCCTCTCACTTTCCAGATCAGGAAACTGAGGCCTAGGGAAATTACATGACTTGGCTAAGGTCAAAGTTTGGAAGGTAGACCAATTATCTACATTTGGAGTAAAGCCCAAAGCCTGACTTATGTCTGCAGCCCAGGAAAAACAATTAACAAATTCAGAGGTGGCACTTTTTCTGTATGGCCATCTCCTCCCAAAGCTAATTGTTTGGGTACTGACTTGTGCCTTGATTAGAGTAATTTTCCAAGCCTCTAAGGAATAGCCAGTCTCATTTTATGGGGCAGGGACCGTTGTGGAACCATGGTGAGAATGACCTAGAATCAAATTTCAACTTTGTTCCTTGTTACTGTTATGACCTTGGGAAAATTAATAAACCTTTCCGAGAACTCTATAGAATGAGGGGATTGGTCTCAATGATCAACCCTAAAGTCCTGTACAGCTCCCAATGTTCTCATTCTATAGACTGCAGGAACTGTCATTTCATCTTCCACCTGCCACAAGACAGAAGATATAACGAATAAAGTATTCTTTGCCAGGTAGCTGTTAGCCAAGCACCAAGCACTGGAGAATTTGCCTTGTCTCTCTCACACAGATGTGGCCAATGCCCGGTATGAACGTGTACCAAAGATGTTTCAGGCTCAGATCCGGTTCACAGCCATGGGAAGGAGTGTTTGCTCACAGCAAAGTCTCCCGCTGATAAGGAAAATGCAAGTCTCCACCTCCAGAATTGTCCCTGCTTGACTTCTCTTCTCCAAAGCTGGCAGGAGCCAAGTGGGTGAGGCTTGGCTTTGGGAGGGTAACGGGGTGTGCTGGAGGAATGGAGCCTCTAAAAGTTCTGCCCAAGAACATGGAATCAGCCAGGTCCTCAAGGCGGTCAGATGCTGGCGTCAAAACCCAACATGAGGAGATAGAAAAGGAAGGGGGAAAAAGGCTGCCTCTTCTCCTCTGACATCTTCTCCTCTTCTTCCCACTCTTTCTCCTTCTCTATCCCCCCTTCTTTCTCTTCATTCTCTTGCTTTTTATTCCTTCTCCTTCTCAAATATTACTTTTTTTTTTCTTTTTTAGGCAATTGGGGTTAAGTGACTTGCCCAGGGTCACACAGCTGGTAAGTGTCGAGTGTTTGGTCTGAGGCCGGATTTGAACTCAGGTCCTCCTGACTTCAGGGCCGGTGCTCTATCCACTGAGCCACCTAGCTGCCCCTCCTTCTCAAATATTAGTGACCCACTGGTGTATACTTGAAAGGGGAAGTAAAGTATTGTGGACAGAGCATTGAACTAATGGTGTGTGGAAGACCTGGTTCAAATTCCATCTCTGATACTTCCTTCAAAACTCAACTCAGGTGCTACCTGCTTCATATTATTATAGGGTCCTACAACTTGAGCTAGAAGAGACATCAGACAGGACCTAGTGTTTCTCCTCATTTTACAGAAGAGGAAAAAGAGGCTCAGAAGGGTTAAATGATTTGCCCAGGGTCACACAGATAATAAAGGGCAGAGCTGGGATTCTCTGACTCCATAGACAAGCCTTATTCAATTGTACTACTCTGACCCCTTCAAGGGAACTTTCCTGGTAGTTGTACTATGTAAGCATGTGTTTATATATGTACACATATATAAACACACATATATGTACTATACATCTATATATGTACATAGTAAATATACTGTATAGATTGTGAATATACATACATTTATATATGTGTATTACATTTACTTATTTCTCAATGTATTTTATCCCCCAGTAGAATATAAGCCTTTTGAAGGCAAATAATGTTTCACTTATATATTTGTATCTCTGATGCCTAGAGTAGCACCCATCACATAGTGAATATTTAATAAATGCTTATTTTGATCAATTGATTGACACTTATTAAGTGAGTAGCCATAAGAAATGTAGTTAACTGCCCTGAGCCTCAGTTTCTCCACCTACAAAATGAGGACTGTAATACCCTTAGTATCTGGCTTTCAGAGTTGTTTTATGGCTCAAATAAGATAACAAAAGATACTGAAAATTTGTACTTTTTTATTTTAATAGTATTTTATTTTTCCAATTACACATAAAGACAAATTTTAACATTCATTTTTTTTAAAAAAAAATTTGATTTCCACATTTTCTCCCTCTCTCCCTCCCCTCACCCCTCACTAAGACAGTAAGCAGTTTGACATAGGTTTTATATGTATATATGTGTGCATGTGTATACACATATCTATGCAATCATGTAAAACATATTTCCATATTAGTCATGTTGTGAAAGAAGAAACAGACTGAATGAAAAAAAAATGAGAAAAATTTAGAAAGTGAAAATAAGATGCTTCAATCTGTGTTAAGACCCCATCAGTTCTTTCTCTGGATATGGATAGAATTCTCCATCATGAGTCCTTTGGAAGTGTCTTGGATCATTGCATTTCTGAGAAGAGCTAAGTCATTCATAGTTAATCATCTCACAATGTTGCTATTACTGTGTACAATGGTCTCCTGGTCCTGTTCACTTCATTTTGTATCAGTTGATGTAAGTCTTTCCAGGAGTTTCTGAAATCTACTTGCTCATCATTGACATTGAACAATTTTAAAGCACCATATAAATTTTCATTATTACCCTTTTTACTTAATTGCCAAAGTCTGAGCCTTGGGTCATTTAGCTTTTTAAAACTTCCCTTTGTTGGCCTAAATCATTAGCCCTTCAATGCCTTTTATTTACCACATCCATTTTGCCATTAGATGTGGGGGATAGTGGGAACAGCCACTGTACAAGGAGCAGAAGTCCTGCATTCTCCTTCTGCCATAGCTATTAAACTATGTGATCTTGGGTAAGTCTCTTCATCTTTTTCAGCCTCAGGTAAATGGAAAATGGTTGTATCTGCTGTACCAAAAGACAGTTGGCCAGATATCCACCACTGATGGTCTTTAGAAGGGGTTGCGTGATAACTTGGGGAGGTGTGTTAAAGAAAGAATTTCTGTTCAGGTCTCAGTCACACTGTGTGGCATAGATCAATGTCCTGGCTCTATTGCTGCTGACATGATTGACCTTCAGCAAGTACCATAATTTCTCTGGGACTTCATTTTCTTCATTGGCCAAGAATTCAATCCTTCACCCTTTCCTCCTCCCCCTGGTCCCAGGATTCCAGAACTCTGGGATACATCCCAGCACAGATAGCATCAAAGTAGTCGCCAATTGAGAGACAGCCAGGCATGGTTGGGGACCAATGATGGGTGACCGAAAGGGTGATTTTGAGTGAAAGTATTTTAACTGTAAGCAACTTGGGTCGGCAAAAATCACTGGAGTTGCTGTTGGGAAGTAGGGCAAAGTTCACTAACCTTTTTCTTGGTCTTCTTCCAGCTATCCCTCTGTGATTTACATAGAACATGATGGGGCTGGTGGGGGTAGGGGGGGATGATGAAGCATTTCCTCACCACAATTTCTCCCAATTACTCTGCAGTTCTTCTAAGCTGGACCCTAGGGGAATTTTTTCCCAGTACAAGGGTATGAAAGGAATTAAAAATAATTTTCTGACCATAACTCATGTGAATTGTTCCAAGAGAATACAAAATGTAGGGAAGAAGAGTTAGCTTGAAATACAAGCTTAGAGATGCTTAAAAACTTCTCTGAGCCGTCTAGTTTTGTGGGGCTGCATCAGGTTTACATCAGAAAAGAGTTACAGATGTCAGTGGGGGCTACAGAGCTAAAGAGCTGCCTGACTCTCATCTGGGAAAGAGGTATATCAGCCAAAGACCAGCAGATGGTAGGAAAGAGCAGTCGGAGCTGAGGGGACCTACAGAAAGACAGAAAACAAGGCACATTTTCAGGGAGACCAGAGCAGGAAAGGACCCACCCCAGTTCAAAGGAGAAATCCTTCCCAGACGGCATCATTAACTTGGAAGCTTTGGAAATGTGACTTTCCCTGATCACATGTGTGACCCCCCCTAGGCACATGTGTTACCTATGTGTGCCCCTTCCCCTACTAATGGTGTAGTAACCGCTAATGGGGAGTGTGTCCTTTGATATGAGGGAAAACTTTCTTGTCATTTATTTTGTTATGCTATTAATGCAGCCTCTGGATGATTCTTAGATTAGCATTTTGAGTGGTTCTGACCCACACTCCTAATGTGTTTTCAACCTACGGTAGCGTGGGGAGGGAGGATCATATAAAAGGTAAAGTTTGGCGAGGAAGGGCCTCTATTTGTAAAGTCTTTACAAAAGGGAATAGTGGGAGATTTTAATTAGCACTATGCCCTGATAAACAGCAAGAAGCAGAAGGGAAAATAAAGTTTTCCAAAAACTTAGTGATGAATGCAATTGTTGAATTTTTCTGAGAACATTGAAAGATGAAACTGGGAAGTAGGAGCACAAAGAGATAGAAAGTGGAAAAGATCTGTCAAGATTTTGAAAAAAAAAATCCTCTTTTCTCCATCAGTGTCACTGGAGTCCTACATTTGGGCTCTCACATCACAGTCCCTAGAATGTTTTATTATGAAGTAGAAATGGCATTAATATAACAAAGCTGGCAAGAGCGCCAAGCCCAGACCATTTATATATTGAAATGATCCATACTGGAAGCAATGCGAATGTTGAGGGAATTTAGGGATTGATGCTCAAGATATAGAAAAGAAGTAAGAATTTTTAAATGCCTGAAAATGTTTTCAAGAATATATTGACTGACCATGGACCTACTTTCTCATAACTACAAAGTCTCTGAGAATTGATTTGCCCAGGGATGGAAGTGGGAAGATAGAACAGGCAGTCTTTCATAGGTGACATCCAGCTCAGACTCCAAGTGAAAAGATTCCTTATAGATAGTGAGGTTCTCTAGACATAATTGCATGCAGAGGATATTGTACTGGCTTCCTCAAGTCCCAAAGCATAGCAGACATTCTAAAATGGGGCCCTTAATCAGTTAGAAGAGCTGCCCTTAACTATCCACACAGAAGAACCATATGGATGAATGATGCATATGTATCATTAAAAAAGACGAACTAACAGAGAACAAAGCCACCACATCATGTGTTGAGAATGACAGATAACCAATGTGTGTGTGTGTGTGTGTGTGTGTGTGTGTGTGTGTGTGTGTGTGCATGGGAGGGAGAGATTATAGCAGTTTTTGAAGTAACTTTTTATTATAAATTCCCTATCAGTGAAGGATTTTCCCAGGTGGTATTCTATGGCTTGACCACATCTTTATAGTCACACAGAGAACACAAAATTCCACCATATTTATTGTTGGTTTGCTACAGGAGGAAGTTTGCTGAAATGGATAAAAGGTTGGCATTAGAGTCAGGAAGAGCTTGGTACGTCTCATTTCTGACACCTCCTGGCTGGGTGACTATGAGTAAGTAACTATCTCAAGACCCCCAGACAATTATTTTTCAAGTGTGGATTAGACTACTCCTTTCTCTCCTAACAATGTTCCTGAGAGGTAGGTGCTGTTATCATCCCCCTTTTACAAATGAAGAAGTTGAGATAGACAGACTTAAGTGACTTGCCCAGGATCACATGGCCTTGGAAGTCTGGGGGACTGGATCCGAATGCAGATGAGTTGTCTCTCTGCATTGCTGTAAGGAATTTCCACTCTTGAAGATCCACACACTAAGGAAATCAGTGTTTGGATTAAAAAAATTAAACAAACAATAAAAACATAAATAAAATAAAAACATTCAAGAAAGCACAATTTTAAAAGGCAATAATATACAAAATCATGCATTTCAAATTATTTACAATTTATTTTCCAGCATGTATTTTCATTTGCTAAATTGTATTGTTTTATCTTATTTGCCCCTTTGAAGTCTTCAGAATTCTTTTCTTCCTGCATAGTTTGTCTGAGTTTGTCGATCGTTGTGGTTATTATCTCACATAGCTGCTGTCAGTGTGTATGTTGTGTATCTAATCCTGCTTCCCTCCCTCTGCGTCCCTTCAAAGAAGTCTGCCCAAATTTCCTTCTATCCTTCGTATTCAACTGTTTAAGATAGATTATGACGTTGTGATAAACTGGAAATAATTCCAGGTCTAGAGTCACAGGAATTGAGTCCAATTCTGGCCTCTGTTAGCTGTTGACCTTGGGCAAGTCATTTTATCTCCTTGACCTGAGTTTCGATTTCCTCGTTTGTAAAATGAGGGGGTGGGGTGGACCAGATGGTCCCTGAGGTCCCTTCCACCCTTAGGTCTGTGACCCCGTGACCTGTATTTCACTGCTATATAGAACTGTCTGGTAAGGGGCAATAGCTTACAGTCCGAGGAGGCTATCTGGAGACCCTGAGAGGTTTGATGACTTACCTAGGGTCACACAGCCAAAATGTGTCAGACGGAGGACCTGAACCCAAGACCTCCTGGCTTTGGAGTATGCTCTCCATTTATTACATCATGCTGTCTCTTTTACAAGCTCCCAAAGCTGACATTATTAGGTTGCAAAAATATCCCATTACTTCGTGGGGTGAATATAGCTCTGGATTTGGAATCACAGGACCTGGGTTCAAATCTTGGCTTTTCTGCTAACCACCCCTATAATCTTCTGCAAATTACAGCACTTCTCTGGGCATCAAGACTCAGCATGTGCATTCTCTTCTCTACCAAGGTTCTTTTGGATTCCCCCAGTTAGTGGGGCTCTCTTCCTCCTCTTCATAGGAGCATTTAGACACACGCTGATTGGTTTGCATGTTGTACCTCCCCCCAGTAAAATGTAAGCTCTCGAAGGCATGAACTATTTTAACTCTTGTATTTGTATCCCCAGTGATCCAATACGCATTTGTTAAGTGCCTACTATGTGCCAGGAAACATTCTGGGAGCTAGGAATGCAAAGACCCAAATGAAAACAGCCCTGTCCCTGCTTAAATACTACAAGGAAAAACAAAATACAGACTGTCCCACAAGTCTTGGTGCAGTCAATGGCAGACTCTCCCCCCTCCTTTCCTCCTGATTCCCCAGCTTCTTCAAAGTCCCAGCCAAAATCTTGCCTCCCACAAGAAGCCTTTCCCGATTCCCTTCATGCTAGCGCCTTCCCTCTGTTGATTGTCTCTAACTTGTCCTAGCCTTAGTTTCTTTGCACACAGTAGACTGTAGGTTGTCTCTCCTGCTAGAGTGTGAGCTTCTTGAGGGTAGGGACTGTGTCCTGCCTTTCTTTGTGCTTGTCACATAGTAGGACCTTCATAAATGTTTATTGACTGACTAGATAATAAATAGAAATTTCCTAATTGTATGACCCTGTGAAAGTCACTTAATTGCCCTGTGCCTCAGTTTTCTTGTCTATAAAATGGGGTGGTTGACCTCAATGATTTCTAAGTTCCCTTTCAGCCCCAAACCTTTGATGCTATGAGGTCTAAAGGAAATGGGGAGGGAATGAGGAGCACTAATGGAGAGGCCATCTGTAGGAAGGGGCACTTGGGCTGAGCCTGGAATGGAGCTGGCAATTCCAAGATACAGAAAGGAGAATATTCCAAGCATAGGAGGCTGTGCAGAGGCACCATACAGAGCAAGTAAGGCCTGTTTGGCCACAATGGAGTGCATGAGGAGGGCTCATATGAAAGGAAGGGCAGGGACAGAGCATGATGGGCTATAAATGTCGAAATGAGGAAGTTGTACTATATTCCAGAGGCAGAAGGAAACCAAGGGGACCTGTGGGGGAGGAGAGTGTCTTGGGCAAGCATGGCCCACGTGGATTAAAGCATGGCAGAGAGACCCATGAGAAGGCTAGAACAGTCCAGATAAGAGGCAATGGGGTCTGAACTAGCCTTGTGATTGTGTGAGTAGACAGAAGGGGATGGATGTGAGGGATGTTATGGAGATCAACCTGATGAGACTGGACAATTGCTTTTATAGCAGGACAGGGGTAGGAGAAGGGAATATGAAGATGTTTAGGATACCTCAATGGTTATCTTAAACCTGGGAACCCTGGTGATTAGAAGGATGGCACAGTCTGCAGGAAGAGAGAAGGTAGGCGTGGGTTTCAAGTAGTAAGTTCTATTTGGGCCTTATTGAGTTTGAGAAACTTATGGAATGGCCGTGTGAGACCATCTCTAGGGATAGGAAGAGGAATGAGGGCTAAATGTGTAGATTTGGGAGTCCTCTGCAGAGACATTAGAGTTGTGTTTGTGGGAGCAAATGAGATCAGCAGGAAAGAGAGCATAGAAAGAAAAGGGCTCAAGGACAGAGGCTTGGAGGATACCCATTCATAGGCTTCATAGAATCTATTAGCATTTAATATTGTCCTTCAGTCATTTTTCAGTTGTGTCTGACCCTTCATGACCCCATCGGGATTTTCTTGGCAAAGATAATTTGCCATTTCCTTCTCCAATTCATTGTACAGATGAAGAAACTGATGAAAACAGAACGAAGTGACTTTCCCAGGGTCACACAGCTAGTAAGCATCTGAGGCCAGATTTGAACTCAGGAAGATGAGTCAGTCTTCTTGAAGTCTAGTCCAGCACTCTGTGCACTATGGCGCCGCCTAGCGGCCAGCATTTACTGTGGCTAGCATTTATATAGCATTTTTACTAATTTGATTTCTTCTTATATTCACAACAACTTTTGAAGGTAATAGAAGAGAAGGGAACAAAGGAGAAGAGACAATGGCCAAACAGGAAAATACAAATTTCTTCTGCTATTTTTGAATGATTTTTTTTCTAAGAATTTGGCCATGAAAGAAAAAAAAATTTTTGGCACACAGGTCGGGGGGCGCTAGGCAATGGGGTTAAAGTGACTTGCCCAAATCATCAAAACTGCTTGGTACTGGCTAAGAAATAGAGGGGTGGATCAGTGGAATAGGTTAAGTTTGCAAGACACAGTAGTCAATGACTACAGTAATCTATTATTCAATAAACCCAAAGACCCCAGCTTTGGGATGAGAACCCACTCTTGGACAAAAAACTGCTGGGAAAACTGGAAAAGAGGATGGCAGAAACTAGGCACACACCAAAATCTCACACCATATACCAAAATAAAGTCAAAATGGGTACAAGATTTAGATATAAAGGCTGATACTATAAGCAAACTGGGAGAGCAAGGAATAGTTTACCTGTCAGATCTATGGAGAACAGAAGAATTCATGACCAAACAGGAGATAGAGAACATTACAAAAAGCAAAATAGATAATTTTGATTACATTAAACTGAAAAGTTTTTGCACAAACAAAGCCAATGCAACTAAGATTAGAAGGAAGGTAGAAAATTGGGAAAGAATTTTTACAACCAGTCTCTCTGATAAGGGCCTCATTTCTAAAATATACAGAGAATTAAGTCAAATTTATAAGAATACAAGTCATTCCCCAATTGATAAATGGTCAAAGGATATGAACAGACAGTTCTCAGATGAAGAAATTAAAGCCATCTGTAGTCATATGAAAAAATACTCTAAGTTACTATTGATTAGAGAAATGCAAATCAAAACTACTCTGAGGTACCACATCACACCTATCAGAATGGCCAACATGACAAAACAGGAAAATGATAAATGTTGGAGAAGATGTGGGAAAATTGGAACACCAATGCATTGTTGGTGGAGTTGTGAAATAATCCAACCATTTTGGAGAGCATTTGGAGCTATGCCCAAAGGGCTATAAAAATGTGTATACCCTTTGACCTAGCAATAGCACTTCTAGGGCTATATCCCAAACAGATCACACAAATGGGAAAAGGACCTACATGTACAAAAATATTTATAGCAGATCTTTTTGTGGTGGCAAAGAATTGGAAATTGAGAGGATGCCCATCAATTGGGGAATGGCTGAGCAAGTTGTGGTAAATGAATGTGATGGAATGCTATTGTGCTATAAGAAATGATGAACAGGCTGACTTCAGAAAAACCTAGAAAGACTTGTATGGTCTGATGCTGAGTGAAGTGAGCAGAACCAAGAGAATGTCATACACAATAACAGCCACGTTGTGTGATGACTAATATTGATAAACTTAACCCTTCCTGGAAATGCAAGGATCTAAGACATCTCCAGAGGCCTTGTGATAGAAAATGCTATCCACACCCAAAAAAAGAACTATGGAAGCCAAACTGTTATTTTTTTTTCTCTTCTGTTGAGTTTCATTTCCTCTTTCTGATGGTTCCTCCTATTGGTTTTAATTTCTACTTACAACATCACCAATGTGAAAATATGTTTAATATGAATGTAAATGTACAGCCTATATCAGATTGTGCATCATCTTGGGGAGGGTGGTAGGCAGGAAGGGGGAGAAAAATTTTAAACCAAAAAGCATATGGAAGTGATTATTGATAAATGAAAATAAATTAATAAAGAAAGTGACTTGCCCAGGGTCACACAGCTAGTAAGTGTTATGTGTCTGAGGCCAGATTTGAACTCAGGTCCTCCTGAATCCAGGGCCGCTGCTCTATCCACTGAACTGCCTAGCTGCCCCAGAAAAGAATTAAAAAAAAATACATTGAGGGGATGGCAAGATCAAGTGATGGGTTTTTTGTTTGTTTGTTTGTTTGTTTGTTTATAGTGACAATGGTTGACTTTTTAAGGATGGTGGAGATCTGGGTAGTTTTGTAGGCAGCAGGGAAGGAGACTGTGGATAGGGAGAGATTGAAGGGTAGAGAGAAACTGGAAGGGGAGCAGTCATGACCAATGCGGCAGGATCCTAGAGGATTGAAGAGAAGATAGTCTGAAGGACCCAAGTAGAGGAGATGGCCTTGACAGGTAAAGGCAATGCTTCTTCCTCTGAGACCAGAGCAAGAGAAGAAAGAAGACGGGGCAGGGGAATGGAACACACATTTGTAAGACCTATGTGCCAGGCACTCTGCTAAGTGCTTTACACATATTATCTCCTTGCAATAGGCATGGTGTAAAATTGCAGAGAAGAGGTAGCTCAGAATACGTTAGATTCTCATTAAAGTATCAGGTCAGGTTCTCTGCTGAGGACAGATAATTAAGTGGTACAGGTACTATCAGGGGATAACTTAAAGTGAGTCAGGGAGGAGTAAAAGTCTGCCGTACAGCAGTGAGGGCCTACTGAACATTAGACAGCACACATTTCAGCATAAGTCTAGAATGGACTTCAGAGGCCATTGAACCTAACCCCCTTTCTTTATAGATGAGGAAACTAAAGTCGGTTCAGACTCAATGACTTGCTTAAAGTGAAAAGCCCCCAAAGCAAAATTTGAACTCAGGTTCTCTGAGCCTGATGGGGTGCTTGGGTGCTTGTGTTTGGGTGCTTGTGCTTGTACTTGGACCCCAATTTCTCCCTAGCCTCAGAAACACTGTCTCTGACAACCACTCCCCAGCCCAAGGACACTGTGCCCAGCAGTTATTCATGTATGGGCCCCAGCACGACCCTTATCTCTCTCCCTGGTGCAGCTACACACACAAAGCTGGGTGAGAGAGTGCTGGGCTGCTCAGGGCCCAGCCCTCAGATCACGTCTTTGGAAGCCTCCCAATTTCTTAGTAAGTTCCTGTCTTGTGAGAAAGCTTTGCCTTGTTGCAGAGCATTCTCTCATCAAGACAGAGGGAGAGGGGTGCCTTGCCCAGCCCAAGGAGTTTTGTCCTTGGCCATCCCAAGGACTCTTCCTCCTGCCAGACTCCCAAGATCCATACCTCTCTCATTTCCCTCCCTGTCCGGTATACTCCCTGTACTTTCTCATCCATAGCTCCCAAAGACACCTGGAACTTTAGATTACCTCATCAGTGTCCCTGGCATTCCTTTCCCATGCCCTTTCCCATATAAACCCTAGCTCTATCCTCGGTCTCTCGCAGGTTCCTTAAGAATCCTTGACCGCTGAAAAGCGTCACAATAAATCTTTGCCACCTTGACTTAAAGAATACTTGAGTCTGTGAATTCATTCCAGACGACCCTGTCCAGTACTCCGGTCTTTCAGGGGTCTCAACCTCTCACACTGCAACAAGCCCAGAGCCAGTACTCTTTCCAATGTACTTATTTCCATTCATTGCATTCTCGAGCAAAATGGTCTTTTGACTTTTTGTCAGTGCTTAACACGGTACTTGGCACACAGTAAACTCTTAATAGGTGTTTGTTGTTACTTTGCTGTTGGTGCTGATGGGGACTATGTGAATGATGACAATAACGACTACAATGACAGGAGTAGTGATGATGATGATGATGATGGTGGTGGTGGTGGTGGTCATGTGATTTTCTCCAGAAGCAAGAAAGCAGGAATAAAGATAGAAGGTAGAGGTAATCCAAAGTTGCTGTTTGGAGGTTATACTGTACTCAATCAAGTAAGCACTGAATAAGGGAGAACCCAGACAGTTTTCAGGACCTAGCTAAGTATGTCAGATCATAGACTTAGAGTTGTAAGGGACCAACCCAACCCTTCCATTTTATGGATGAGAAAACTGAGGAAGGGTCAGTAGATTCCCCAGATTACCTCAGTACCGAATATGAGAGGCAGGATTTCAATCTGGAGCCAGTATGCTGTCCTCCTTACCCCTTTGACCAAAGCTGTTCTGTCTCCTCTACTTGCTAGCATCCTTTCACTAGGGACTATGCTTTCTTTAAACTGTGAGTGATACTTGTCAAATAGCCAACACTTCTCCCTGAAGTGATTTAAATGAGTATACCTCTCTATCTGTGATTATCTATGTATGCATATCAAACTGCTTAGCCCACCACTTAGCCATGAGGATTTTCTTCAGTCTAGGGCCATTAGTAAGCATCTACAGTATGCCAAGCATCATTCAGCATGCTGAGGATACAGGTTCATGAGTGAGATAGTGTCTGCTGCCCTCATGGACCTAACACTTATTAACATCCCCTCAACCCCACCCTTCTCTCTTGCCTTCTTAGTAATCGCTTCATTTCCCATTGCCACGAACTTCTTTCCACCTCCATACCCAAGGATGATCCCATATTTAACTTCTTCCTCTCCCCTACCTTTGCCTTCACTCCCTCCACCGTACCCAAGGATGGTCAAACCCATATCTCATCATCCGCCTCAAACGTTTCACCAATAAAGCCACTCTGATTTAATTTCCTTCTACTTATATATTTTCACACTGCTTTATTTGACCTCAAGGCTTCAAATAAAGTAAATATCTGGGTTTGAGAATTTCCAGAAAATTGGCCCTCAGGAAAATGATAAAATCATGAACTTTATTATTATGAAATATGCCAAGCTGGCACAATAAAAGCACACACACACACACACACACACACACACACACACTATGACAATATAAACAGACAGAGGTTTGACAGCACATACGAGAAACTCACCCCAGCCTGAGGACGAGGGAGATATGTTGGGGAGAAAACACAATCAAAGTCAGAGTTCAGGTGCAAGAACGTATACCCTAAGAATGAGCTTGGGTGAGAATAGATCATCAGTGCCAGATTTAAGAGGGGCCACTCCAAATCAGACCCAGATGTGGTGGGAAAGTTCCCAGGGTCCCTTATGGATACCAGGCTTGGGCCAAGTTCAGGTTAGGGGATTTTGTTATGGGGTCCACAAACTGGTGGGAGGATGTAATGTTAGCTAAGCCCCTACAGCAGGTCAAGACTTCATTCAATCAAAGTGACAAGCCTTATCTGCCTGACACAGAGTTCACAGTGGAAAAGTCCAAACTGCCTGTTTACCAGATCCTTCTATGGGCATTAGGACCACATAGCCTAAGTGATTACGTAATGGAGTCCAATCATTTTGAATACAGCATCAAACTACAACCATCATATCTAATAATAACATCAACTAACAATAACATCAAACAATAATTATAAAAATCAATGCTATAAAGTTTATAATTATCATACACTATAAATTTTGCTGAATCAGAAATTGCTATAAACATCTTAATTGAAATTAATTTCTTCTCTTCATAAGGCAACAAGAATTTATTATGTGTTTGCTATAGGCCAAGCACTGAGGATGCAAATACAAGCCAGCAGACTCATTCTTGCCCTCAAGGAGTTTACTTTCTTTCTTTCTTTTTCTTTTTTTTTTTTTTTTTTAAGGAGCTTACTTTCTAAAGGAGGAATACAACACATAATGAGGAGCTGGAGGTGGAGGAGGGGAGAAAGAGGGGATTGATACAGGGCATAGTGGTCTACAAAGTCCGACACACAGCCAAAGGAAGGAAGCAGAGGAAATAAACTCTAAGTGCCTACTACGTGCCAGGTATTATGCTAAGAACTTCACAAGTATCATCTCATGCAATCCTCGCAGGGAGGGGAATGAAGCATGACCAGCCCAGGCTTCTCTAAAAGGGAAGAGTTCCTTCCACCAAGAAGGAATTCACCAGTGGGATAAAGGGCTGGCCTGATGGAGCAATGTTCCAGGGTGATAAGGCAGCTGAATCAGGGTGGCAAAATCCCAAGACTCAGGAGCTCTGCCCGAAGGGGAAACGAGGTTGGTGAAGGGCCTTGGGTTTACGTCATCAGATCAATTGAAAAAAGTAGGGATTTTTAGCCTAGAGAAGAGAAAATTTATAGAAATAAAGATAGTTGTCTTCAAGTGTGTAAAGCACTGTCACCTGGAAGGAGGATTAGACTTCTTCTGTTTGGCCCAGGAGGAAAGAACAAGTCAAAATGAAGGAAGAAAAGCAAATGTAAGTGGGACTCCATGAAAATGCTCCCTTGGAGGCAGGCAGCAGGATGTCGTAGAAAGCACAGCATCCCCAGAGTCAGCAGACCTGGGCTTACACCCTACGTCTGATGCTTCTGACCTGGTCACCTTCAGTAATTCATTTAACCTCTCTAGCCTCAGCAAAAGGAGAAGTGTTGGTCTAGACAGCCTCTAAGCTCTATGCCAGAGGGAACACCCATGATCCCAAGTCTCAAAAAGCCTAATTAGACATGTTGTCAGGGATTCATCAGCCTCACATTTAGAAAGTGATTTGTTTGCAAAATACTTTATAAACATTATCTAGTTTGACCTTCCCAATAAGCTATTAAGGTCAGCTAGGTAGTGCCATAGCACACAGAGCCCTGGGCCTGGAGTCAAGAAGACTCATCTTCCTGAGTTCAAATCTGACCTCAGACACTTACTAGCTGTGTGACCCTGGTCAAGTCACTTAACCCTGTTTGCTTCAGTTTCCTCATCTGTCAAATGAGCTGTGGAAGGAAACGGGAAACCACTCCAGTAACTTTGCCAAGAAAACTCCAAATGGGGTCATGGAGAGCTGGCCAGGACTGAAACAACTGACCAACAGAAGGTGCTATCATTATCTTCACTTTGCAGATGAGGAAAATAAGGCAGACAGATGTCAACTGACTTGTCCAGGTTCTCACAGATAGTGGGTATGAATTTTATGAGATGGCTTCCAACTTCCACGTTTTGTGATTCAAGGATGTGATAACCAGAGAACCAGTGAGGTGCGCCTGGAGTTTGGGCAGCCCTCGGGGAGAAGAGACAGGCTGTTCTGCCAAAGCTTGCTCCTCTGCATAACTTCCTTTCCACAGTGAATTGGGGTTTACTGGCCTCCTCCTTCCCTGTGTCTTAAAAAAGACAGTTTTACTGGTATCAGCAGCTGGACAATCACTCCCTAGTGGAGAAAGGGCAGCCTGGAGTTTGCTCTCCATTGGCATCATCCCAACTGCTGGGGTTGAGTGGGTGGTCTAGGCCTAGAGTCCAGTATTGGGGAGCAATGCCATGCCCCTCTCGTTCCAAGCCAGACTCAGCCTGCAGAGGTCTCAGGATTATCGTTTAGCTTCTCTTATCCGTGCACTGGGGCCATTTTCCTCACCTCTCTCTAGACTGTCTCCAGGTCCACCAGGTTGTCCTTGAAATCTGGAGGAAGTGATGACATTTACAAAGTGCCCTGGGGCTCAATAAAGGGAAACATCTTGGAAATGTTTTCACTTGTGGACAGAAGCAGCAATGGCCAAAAACCCTTCACCTCAGGAGGCATCAGCAGGCTGGCTGTGGGGAGGCTTCGTCAGAGCCAAACTCTGTTCCCAGGGCTCCCATTACTGGACCAAGGACCAGCACACGTAAGCCAGGAGAGTCAGCACTTCTCTGGTGCTGCCACTGGTGGGCAATCACATGTTTGCAACCAACTCGGGGCAGGGCATTGATTGAGACCCCAAAATGCCCCTCCTTACTTTGCAACATTCTGCCTGCTTCTATGAAGCTCACCTATGTCTCTCTCTCTCTTCTCCCTGTCTCTCTTGATCCCTCTCTCTTTTTCTGTCAATCTCTACCTACGCCTCTTCCCCTCTTTTATTTTGTCCTATTTCCCTTCTTTGTTCTCTCTTTTACTCAGTCTTGATTTTGCTCTCTCCCTCCATCCCCCTTTCTTCTTCTTTATTTCTCTTTCCCTCCTTTGATTTTCCCTTCTCAATTTCTCTCTCATTGTCTCTTTCTGTGTCTGATTCTTTGTTGTTTCTGTTTCTGTCTCTGTTTTTGTGTCTCTATATCTTAATTTCTCTTTTGTTTCTGTGTCTCTGTATCTCTCTGTAACTCTGTTTTGTCTCTCTCTGTTTCTCTTTGTCTCTCTCTGTCTCTTTCTCTGTCTCTGTCTCTTTCTGTCTCTCTTCGTCTATCTGTCTCTATCTCCTCTCTTTCCATCTCTCTGTGTCTCTGTCTCTCTTTGTCTCTGTCTCATTGTCTCTCTCTGTCTCTTTCTCTCTGTCTCTCTCTCTGTCTCACTCTCTCCCCTCCTAGTTGTACAACTTCTGATCATTTCTTTAACGAAGCCCAGCTTTCCTCTATCCAGCCCATGGCTACTGTTACTGCCACTTGCTTAACTCAGCTGCAGCCATTCAGAAGTCAAATTTAAAAAAAGCTCTTTGTCCGGATCAACAGATCTGTTTCCTTGACCCAGAAACTCTGGGATTTTTCTGGGAAATCTTCTCCACTGCATCCTTAAAAACCAGGACTATCTTGCCCAAGTCAGGCAGTCTGATCTTTCTCAGAATTTACCAAAAGGGAAATATATACATATTATATGTGTGTATGTATGTATTAGTATATATCATGTGTAGGGAATAAGCATTTTTACAGCACCTACTATGTGCTAGCACTGTGCTAAGCACTTTATAATTATAACCTCATTTGAGCATCACAACAACCCTGAGAGGTGTTATCTATTATCTTCATTTTACCGTTGAGGAAATTAAGGCAAACAGAGGTTAAGTGACTCGTTCAGGTTCACACAGCTAGTAAGTGTCTGAGGCCATATTTGAACTCTTGAAGATGAGTCTTCCTGACTCCAGACCTGGCACTTTATCCAATGCACCATCTAGATAACTTTGAAAACCACAATGGAGCCTAGGAAGGCTGCCAGTGGAGAAGCAGTGCCCACAGGGTAAGATTCCAGGGAAAGGTCCATTTAGCCCTAAAACTATGCCCCTGTGTTCCCAACCAGAAATTGTATATCCCCCATCCCTCCCACTGACATTGACCCAGTTCCCAATCCTTTCATTGACAAATGGTGATACTTCAAGCCAGAAGACGCCTCAGGACTCAAAAGAATGAAGTTATAATGATGGAATATCAAGTGAGCATTAGGGATGAAGAAGATGGAAAGAGGTTTTAAAAAACCTACATTCTAATGTCTTGTAAGTAGCTTTTCAGTCAACTTACAGATGAGACCAGCAGTGTGTATGTGTGTGTGTGTGTGTGTGTGTGTGTGTGTGTGTGTGTGTCTGATGCGTCTCCTACCCCTCCACAGTCAAGTCTAAGCTACTTCCCATCTAGGCTCAGTTCCGAAGGTTCTGGAAGGAACACTCCTCAGATATGACACTCATGTCTTTTCCACTCAGACTGAACCGTTTATTAATTTCAGAAAATGGGAGTTGTCATTCATAACTTTTCCCTTGGCCCTCTGTGGTTTCAAACTGTCAGCCTGTGCTGGGTCATGAGCAAGTCGACCCCCCAGGAAGCATTCTCTGACTGACTCCAGTGGGCCAGGTGAGAGGGGAAGGATTTCTCTCCTTTGAATTCTTGGCTCAAAGGACAGTTCTCTATCCACTAGGCCACATTGCCTTTAAGCACTGGGCATGCATATCAACAAGTGAACATGAAAGTGATGGATGGACCTCTCTGAGACACTTTCCTTATTGATGAAATGAGGAAGATAATAATACTTGTAGTTTCTATCTCACAACACTGGTCATAGTGAGGTTTAAATGAACCATGTTTATCAAGTGTTTTTCAAACTATAAAATGCTAAGTAAATGCTAGATTTAAGTCCAATCCTCCAGTTTTACAGATGAGAAAACTGAGGCCGGAGAAATCAAGCGAACTGCCCAGGGTCCCACAGCTAGGATGTGTGTGAGGCAGATTTTGAAACTGGGCTTTCCTGGCCCCAGAGCCAGCTGTCTCTTTACACAGAGAGGTGGGAGGGCCAGTTTTAGAGCCAGCAGCAAGCACAGAATTTCCTTGTAAGGGGCCTGCCCTTGGCACCACCAAATAACTGTTTTGAATCCCACAGCAGTGGGACCTGGGGACCACTCGATGCTACTCTTCAGGATCCTGAGGCCCATTTGCAGGATGGCCAAGGAACAATTAGGAAGACCACAAAGGCTTTCTTTAGCCACTCCTTTCCCTTTAGAAGCCTTCTCCCACCGGGTCCCCCTCCCAGCTTGGTACCGAGGAGCCCAATCCCTCACTGTCCTACTTTCTCTGAGCCTATACTGCACACTTTTCATTTCCCAACCATCCATTGAAAAGGATCAGTACTCTGTTGCCTGGGTTCAAATTTCTTTTCTATCACTTGTGCCAATGGGGGCAATTTTTCTCATCTGTAAATTAGGCAGGGGTGGGGAGGGGGGAGGAGGAGGTTGGCCTCCATGACCTCAAAGCTACCTTATAGCTCCAAATCTATGACCCAGCGATCCTGTGATAGAACACATTCAAACTAAAGTGAGAATGACTGAGGACGACTTTAATGCAACTGTTGGAATTAACATAGTTTCAATTTTAACCTAAAAGAATGACTCACTAAGGGAGATAGGTGTTAGCATGGACACAGAGCTTAACTTGAAGATCTGAGCTGAAATCCTACCTCAAACTCACTATCTATGTGACCCTGAGCAAGTCACTTAACCTCCATCAGCCTCAGTTTCCTCATCTGTAGGATAGACATAGTAATAGCATCTTTCTCACATGCTGGTGAGCACCATTCAGTTAAATAAACAGGTATTTATTAACTGCCTCTTATCTGCCAGGCACTATACCAAATACCTAGAAAACAAAGAAAGATAAAAACCAGACTCATTCTCACGGAGCTTTTGGTCTAATGAATCAAATGAGATAATACCTGTAAAATGTTCTGCAAACCACAAAGCACTGTGTAGATATTTTGTTGTTGTTTAGTCATTTCTGACTCTTCATAAGTCCGTTTGGTTTTTTCATGGCAAAGATACTGGAGTAGTTTGCCATTTCCTTCTCCAGCTCATTTGACGGTTGAAGTAACCGAGGCAAACAGGGTTAAGTAACTTGCCCAGGGTCACACAGCTAGTAGGTATCTGAGGCTGGATTTGAACTTGGGAAGATGTCTCCTTCACTCCAAGATCAGCACCCTATACACTGAGCCACCTAGCTGCCCATGTGTAAATGATTGATATTATTAGTACATAATGGTGAGAATTTCGTCATGGCAGGATGGCAGGATGGCAGAGAGAGAGAGAGAGAGATGAGTTTTCCCTTCCCCTGAACTCTTAACCTGTGAGCAATGTGAATTTGGACCAGTGTGCCAAGGAAAGAGAACTACAGTGGAAGTCAGAAGATTCAATTAGCTGAGCACTCTTGAGGAGTATGCTTTCCTCATCTGTATCTCAGTTTCCCCATCTGTCAAATCAAAAGGTTGGATACGATGATCTTCAAGGTCTTTCCCAACTCTAATTTCCATGCCTCTAACTAGAGTTTGCCTTGCAAGATGATTGAATCCCCCCTCAAAGATAGCCTTCAGACAGAAGATGAATGGCCACTTTTCCAGTAAGGTGTAGAGAGGAGTCTTATTCATACTTTGTGAAGTCAATGATCCCCAGGTCCCATCTACCTCTGCAATTCTGGGAACTTGGCATCAAAGGAAATTTGAATGCTACTGGACAATCTAGAGAAGATGGATGCCAAACTTTGGTTGGCCTCTAGAGGGCTCTAGAGCCTAGAGCATGAAGAAGGAACAGCAGAACCAAACTGGACCAAGCCATTCTCTCAGGACCCTACAGCAGTTTGCTCTGCTTGGACCAAGAGGAGGGCTTGACAGACCACTCCACCGCCTTGTGATACAGGATAAAGTTCAGGTCCCTAACCCTGGCACCTAAGCCCTCTCCATTATCGGACTCCTTCCCACCTCCGTAGCTACTCATTCAACAAGCATGTCTCAAGCACCCATTGTGAGCCAGAAACCATACTAGGTATTGGCAGGGGTGTGCTGGTAAATATAACAATCAGCTCTGGGGTGGGGCAATGGAAGGATAGCTTTTAATCTTCATTGTTAACACTTTGATCACTTAAGTCTAGACAATCAACAAAACAATAAATCGATTGCTTATTAGCAGTGTTTGTCCATTTCAAAGGAATACTTCTCACGCTAAAAATGTAGAAATCAGCTTTCTAATGGGCTCCAGCACACCCTGGGTGAGGATACAAAGACAAATGCCCTACCCTCAAGGAGCTTACATTCTACTTGGATTTGGAAGATGCACAAAGCAAATTAACAAATACTACATGGGGGTGGGCCCTGAACAACTAGAGAGATCACTTAAGACCTCACGTAGGTGGTTGTACTTAAGCTAAGCTTGAAGAAAGCTAGGACTTCTAAGAGAAGAAGGGAAAGGAGGGTGAGTTTCCTGGAATGGAGTATAGCCAGTGCAAAGGAAAAGAGGTAAAGAGAGGGGATATCATGAATGGTAAGTAGGTTCTTCAGTCCAGCTGGAATGTAGAGTATGTAAAAGGTAATCTTATGTGGTAAGCGTTGGAAGGGAGGCTAGAACTAGACCCTATAGGGTTTTACATGCCAAACAGAGGAGATCCTGTTTTATCATCAGGTAATAGGGACATACGGAAGCTTCCTGAGTAGGTTAGTGACATGGTCAGAGCTGTGCTTTGGGAATATTCATTTGGCAGATCTATGGAAGATGGACTGGAGAAGAGACAGATTGGAGTGAGGCACACAAGTACAAGTGCATGCATCGCTGGATAGCCCAGGTGAAAGGTAATCGTGGTAATCAGGGTGTGAACCAGGGTGCCAGCTGTGTGCGAAGAGAAAAACTGTGGAGATGTTGACAAGACCGAGCCATTGACGGGGTGTGGAGGCTGCCTTCTCCACCTGTGATTCTTACTGTTGCCTTTACATCTTCCTTAATTGAGTATTGACAGGTGAATCATGGCTCCCTGTTTTACACTATCACAGGGAATTAATTCGTTGGTCTTCCAACCTGAATCTCAGGGGCTGAGTGGGCAAAAATTGGCAGAAGGAAGGCTTACTCAGGCATCCACAATTAAGAAAATTGAGCTCTCAGGTTCCCAGAACAAGAGAAAAAAAATTGGTCCACCATTGCACTGAGAGACTGTAAAGGGCGCTGTTTTACAAGGTTGACCCCAGATTAAAGTAGCTCCAATAACTAAAGGGTCGGCTTTCCAGCCCAGCTGCTGTGAAACTTTGGCCCTCCAGAGAGAAAAGGGAGAGGCAGCAGGTTACAGAGTAAATAGGGCTGGAGATGGGGTTAGTTTATACTTCATAGCTAAAAAACCCCGAGAGAGAAAACAATTTGCCCGAGATTACACGGTGAATTAGTATCAGAAGCAAGTCTAGGACTTTGTCATGGAAGGAATGGAAGGAATGATTCAGTGGGTCTTGCCCTGTTTTGTGTCCGGGACCCTTTGGCACTAAGTCTGGAGACGCTATAGACTCCTCAGAATCATGTTTTGAAAATATATAAAAGAATTCAATTCAATAAACATTTGTTAAGCACCTACTATGTGTCAGGCACTGTGCCAAGCACTGGGGATACAAAAATAGTCCCTGCCCTCAAAGAGTTTACAGTCTCATAGAGAAACTTATGATCTAGGAAACAGATTATATTGAAATACAGTTATCAAACTATTTCTAATAACCAGTTCACAGACTCCAGGTTAAGCATCCCTGATCCCTCTTTTACTGAGAATAACCGACATTTATGAAGAGAGTTTTACAGTACACCGAGCACTTTATATATGTGTTTTCATTTGATCCTTACTACACTGTATTCATCTCAGTAACACATCTATTATTATCCCCATTTTATAGATGCAGAAGCTAAATCTCAGAAAGGTTAATGGACTGGCTTATAGTTACACAGTTAGAAAGTGTCCAAGGCTGGATTTGAACCCAGGTGTTACTGACTCAGGGTCCGAACCTACATCTCCAATATGATCATGCACATTAGCAACGTTCATTAGCAGCAAATGCTCTTCAAACAGGAGCAGCCCCTTAATCCTTCCTTCCTCTCACCTTATCCAGGGCTCACAGGACAGTTCAAAGAGAAGTTGAGCTCTACCTCCCCTTGCCCATCACCTAGCCTGTCTCTCCTCCATGCAAGCAAACCTCACCTCCCACCTTACAAGCACCTTGTTGCCTAGCTAGGTGGCCCATTTAATAGAGATCTGGATTTGGAGAAAAAAAAGGCCTCAGTTCAAATCCTAACTTAGGCACCTACTAGCTGTGTGACTCTGGACAAGTCCCTTAACCTCTCTCAGTCTCAGTTTCCTGATCTGTAAAATGGGGATGTTGGAAGTATCTACCTTCCAAGGTTATTGTGAGTTTCAAATATGATAATATTTGTAAAGCACTTTGCAGATCTTCAAGTGGTATGTAAATGCAAACTGTTATCACAATTAAGCAGCTTAATAAATGAATTGACCTCAGTTTCCCAGAGCGGGAGACTCTCTCCTACAAAAGGTTAAGGTTGAAGCATCCACAGAAAATCCCTCTGTCTTGGTCACTGCCTGAAAAGTTTTGGTTTTGTTTTCCAGTTAGAAAATAAAAGCCTTTAGGGCGATCAAAGAAATGTGGGAAAGGGGAAAGATTGCCCTGAAAGTTTCTCCCCACCCCTTCTCTTTGACCTTCTCCCTTTTGCAGAGTTCCCCCACTCTCCCTAGGCCAAGACCCTTCCACAGCCTTCCTCTCTCCAGTCAAGAAGGACATTTTCTGAACAACTCCCTGACATAGTGTCCAAGACACAGGCCTTGGAGTCAGGAAGACCCCAGTTCAAATCCCACCTCTGACATTTGTTAGCTGTGTGACCACAGACAAGTCGCTCAACTTTTCTGTGCCTCAGTTTCCTCCTCTGTAGCATTCAGCCTCTAAGATCCCTTCCAGTTCTAAATCTTTGATCTTGTGGTTCATCTCATCGCAGGGTCATAGGACCAAAAAATTTAAAACTGGAAAAGTCATCAGTCATCACCTATAGTAACATTATCATTTTATGGATGAGAAAACTTAACCGAAGAGAAGGGAAGTGACTCACTCAAGGTCTCATGGGAAGTGCATCGTTAAGTAGATCGGGAAATAGAACTCAAGACCTCAGACTTGCATGGTAGGGGTTGAAACTGTTCCCCACTGGGAAGCAAGGAAACAGTAGAGATGGTGGTGGTTTTTTTTTTGTTTTGTTTTGTTTTTTGTTTTTTTAATAAGGATACTTAAAGCAGGCAAAGACACAGAACATGAATGATGCAACATGAGGCTCTTCATGGCAGATAAGTGAGGTAGATATGTTTGGGCAAGACTACGGCCCCAGCACCCTTCAAATCAAACCACCCAGCTTGCCCAGTTACTCCGGCTCCTCCTGAAGACAGCCCTGTGGGTGATGACTAACCAGAAATAGGCACACTTTGATAAGATCTGGTAAAGAACCTTTGCGATTACTTAGCCCAGTCACTTCCTTGCATTTACGAAGAAACAGATCAGAGAGTGTAAATGCCTTATGCAAGGGTCACAAATGAATTGATGGCAGAGCTCAGGTCCCCTGACCATCACTTCATTGCTCTTTACATACTGTGCTAATTCTTCCAGCCAAAAATTTCTTTCAACTCCTGTGATGCCTTTCTGTGTTTTTGCATCTGGTCTTTTATTTCAGTTATTTGTGTTCGTGCCTTTTGCCATGTTAGACAGTAAGCCCTCAAAGGGCATGGATCATAGGTTCATGGAAGATCCAGCACAAAGGAATTTCGAGATCAAGGGGACCTTTGAGGTCAAGCAGTCCAGCCTTCTCATTTTTACAGAGGAGGGATCTGACGCCAAGAGAGGTTCAATAACTTGTCCCAGTTCACACAGTTGGTGATTTAATATATTTAGAGCTAGAAGGGATCTTGGAAGTCATTAGTCCGGCTCCCTCATTTCCCAAATGGGGAAACTGAGGCCAGACAGGGTAAATGATTAACCCAAGGTCCCAAAGGCAGGATTTGAATGCAGGTCCTCTCAGTCTTCAATAAGCTTTACCCCCACTGTACCACAGTGCTTTACTTCATTATGCTCTGTTTTAAGATGATTCATGGGTACTATCCTTACCCTTCCAGCATACTTCATCAGGATGGTATGGGACCACATTTTTTTCTGTGCATTTCCCTACCCATCTAGCGAAGACTCTAAGTAAATCTTTGATGAATTTGAAAGCAAAGTGTGGGAAGACGATTGGGCTGGAATCCTGGCTTGCTCCCTGCGTGACCTTGGACAAGTCACTTTCTATCTCTAGGGACTGGTTTCCTCATTTGTCAAATGAAGAAATAGGATTAGATGACCTCTGAGGTTCATCCAGCTGACATTCCAGGATGCTGTGATTTGCAAAGCTCTCAAGCAATCAGTGTTTCCCACTAAAAGAAATGAGCTGCAAAAATTTCCGAGACCGGAAAAGAACGTCCAGTTCATTGGCTTAATCATCAACTCCTGTATTCCACATTGCACCCAAAAAGCTACCTAAGGGCATAGAGCAAAGTGGATTACACAGTGCCTGCCCCAGAGCGGAGGCCAAATATTAATCCTTTCACATTCATTCTTTCAACAACAACAACTGTGATGATGATAATGCTCACATTTCCATGGTGCCACAAAACCTACAAAGCATGGAGTACCCATAACATGCAAAGCAAGGTGGTAGACACAGGGAGAGGCTCTGTCTCTCTCTCTCTCTCTCTCTCTCTCTCTCTCTCTCTCTCTCTCTCTCTCTCTCTCTCTCTTTCTCTCTTTCTCTCTCTCTCTCCCTCTCTCTCCTCTCTCTCTTTCTGTCTTCTTTCCATCTTTCTGTCTTTCTCTCTTTCTTTCTTTCTCTATGATGTTATGACTTCATTCTCACCCAATTTCTTCCTCCTCATATTTACATCTGAGTTCTTTGACAGCAAACGCTTACTCATGCCCAATCTCTGTTGCTGTTCATCCTTTATTCCCCAGGTGGCCCCAGGATGATTCATGAGCTCTCTTTCTCATTGTCTGGATTCATGGTTTCATGCCTTTGGTTCACATCTATGTGCATTTTAACATTAGGGTTGAAACTTTGCATTTTTTTTTATAAAGAAAGAAGTCCACATGTTGGCTTTTCCTGGTATGAAATATCAGTCCATTTTGGGGACCAATTCAACAAACAAGAACTGTGGAGCAGCCCTGGATCCCTCAATGGGCTCTTGGCGAGAGATGAGATATTGACCTCTCCTCAACCAGCAAGGAGTATCACTTTGGAGAGGCAAGATGGAAGGCCCTTCCACTATGTCTGATATTTATCAATAGGTCTCAACAAACCTGATTCATCAGTTAATGTTCTCAGAGTGCCTCCTTCACTCACGTTTAATATTCATGAAAAGAATAGAATTAATAGAGAGGGAAATAAGTTGAGATTTCAAATCCTTCAGCAGCAAACAATTTTTAGCAGTGGAATGGTAAAGGAAATGGCCATGGGCTGCTGAGTAAATGGTCTTGGGATTTAGAGTTGGAAGAAACCTTGGAGATCATCTCAACTAATCCTCGTTTTTACAAGAGAGGAAACTGAGGATCAGAGAGGCGAAGCAATAATCAAGGTGACAGAGATTAGTAAGCATAAGAGGTGAAATTCGAACTCAGATCATCAGACTTCTGAGTCAATGCTCGTCCTACTGATCCATGACACCTTCGTGGGTTACATCAGGTTCTCAAGATCTCCCCTGCCTGCTGCTGGTGAGCTCAGTCCTCCTGTCCTAAAAAGAGGAACAATCCAACCCTACCACCAACCATGACTAATTAGGCAATCTGGTCCTTCCTAGATGAACCTAAAAAACACACAAGCTTTTTTGTAGACCACAAAAACTTGAAGTGGAGTTGTCAAATTGGGAACAGAGTTTATTTTATATATATATATACATATATATATATATATATGTATATGTATATGTATATATATTATAATTAAGGCTGTGGGAGGGAATAATACTGCCAAGGGAGAGGGGAGAAGAGAGCTAAGGAAAAATCTTTGAGAAACACCTACAATAAGGAATCAGAAGGAAGATGAAGAACCCAAGAAGAAGAGAGAGAGTGATTAAAGAGACAGGAGAATAACCAAGAGAAAAAAGAGTATTAAACAGGAAGAAAGAGTCCACTTGTCAAAATTCTCAGAGAAGTCAAGGGAAATAGGGACTAAAGAAAGGCCATTGGATCTGGTTATTTGGAAGTCATTATTTGTGACCTTCGAATTTAAGTCAGTGAGTCTAAATGAACTACAGCCCTGGTTAGTAAAAGAACTAGCAGATAGGTTTGCTGAGTCAGTCTCAGTGATATTTCAAAGAACATGGAGAATGAGAGAAGGGTTGCAGAACTTTACAAAAAACAAATATCATGATAGAGGGTGCTAAGTATCGCCCAGTGATCTTGACTTTGATTCCTGGAACAAAATGAGCTCAGCTGGGGACATGATAAATTCCAGACTCCAATGGTAAAATCAATGATCAAACTGCATGGTATAGGAGAGTCACAGAACCTGGGTTCCAATCCCAATTCTAACACCCACTATTTGTGGAACCTTAGGAGAGATGCTTAACCTTAGGTCAAAGTTTCCTCATCCGTAAAATGACATGTTAAGCTAGAGGATCTCTGAGGCCACTTCTGGCATCTGTGATCCCAAGACCTCAAACTCTGCACGTCCAAAACAAATGCCTTTAGTTTCCCATGCCACCTTAAGCATCCTTATTCCTGTTGAGAGTGTCAGATCCTCTTGGTTACCCATTACATCATCCTTGACTCTTTTCTCTCCTTCACTCTATCATTTGTTTCCAAGGTTTGTCAATTATGCCTCTGCAACAATTGTCATTTCCATCCCCTTACCTCAACCATTCCCACAACCACTACCCAAGATCAAGCTTGTTGGTGGGAGAGAGCTGATACCATCAACTTGTTAGTTTAGGTTTGATATGAGGATGAAATGAGACACAGTTAAGTCATTGAACAGTTAATTGAGGTTTACTTAGCCTTAATATAGCAAGGATATGCAGCAAGGCTACAATGGCAATTAGCTTTTGTAGACATCCCACTCCTCCCTCACCCCCACCCTCTACTTCTCCTTATCTACATATAGAAACGTAGACTGGCCACAAGGTACCTATGTTTCTGATCAGCGAGGAAGGGTAAGGTGACTATGTGGTCTTTGGATGTCCATCAAGTCAGAAAGTCCCTAACTCCACATGTTACTTTTTAATTTCCTTGGATGATCAGGGAGCTGCATCAAGGGAGGCAGGGGCCAATCAGGTCCTATTGACAGCTTTGAAGCCTTTTAAGGAAAACTAATTAGGGGCAACCAGGTGGTGCAGTGGATAGAGCACAGGGTCTCAAATCAGGAAGACCTGAGTTCAAATCCAACCTCAGGCACTTATTAGATGTGTGACTCTGGGCCAGTCACTTAACTCTGTTTGCCTCAGTTTCCTCATCTGTCAAATGACCCGGAGAGAGAAATGGCAAATCACTACAGCATCTTTACCAAGAGAACCTCAAATGGGGTCATGAAGAATTAGAAGGACTGAACAACAACAACAAATCCTTATTGGGAGTGGGAGGGGTGGGGTTGGAAGACTTTAGTAGACACTGAGCTGATCAAAAATCTCACATTGCAGTGTTGAAACATTGGTCTCCCTGACTGCATTACCCCTTCTCTCCTATCCATCACCCACGAAGCTACAAACAGCTTCTCCTTAAATGCAGATCTCGCCATGTTACTACCTGCTCTTCAGACATCTTCAAAGGCTTCCTCTTGCCCCTGAGATAAAACATTAAACCCTTAGCATGGCACTCATGCCCCTCCCCAATCTGGCACCCAATTACCTTTTTAGGTTTGTTTCTATTTCTTTCCATGGCATACTCTATTTGTTCTATGTCTGTAAGGCCCTTCTTCCCTCTTCTTGACATTCCATAATCCTGGGCAACTTCACCTATTAAGCTAGCTGACCATGTCCCCACCACCCTGCTACTCAATAATCTCTAATGACTTCCAGGAGTTCAGAGAGGATAGGAATCATCTGTTTGGCTTGGAAAGCCATTTACAACCCAACTTCCTACTTTCCAGTCTTCTTGCACTTTATTTTCCTCCACTCATTCTACAATCCAGTGACATTGGTCTTCTTTGAATTTCTTGAACAAAACTCTCCATCTCCAGACTCTGAGCCCTTTTTTCTCCAGGCTTCACAACTCGAGTTCTTTCACCTATCCTTATATGACACAGACTGGAGGCCCTTCCCCATCTTAGTAGCCTACTTCTGGACAGTTTCCAGCTTTTCATTATCTTTCTTAAAAGGCAACACCCAGAACTGAAGACACTACTCTAGACATTGTCAGAGAAAGGCAGAATGAATAGAGATTTCTATTTCCATCCCCAGCTCTAGCAATGTTTTATACAGAGCAAGAACTTGACAATGCATCATTCATTCATCAAAAGAGGATTCCGCATTCCCTGCCCTACATACCCTATACACCAAAGGTTTCCCTTGGGGACAATAGACACTCTTCCTAATTTCCTTGTTTGGACAAGTATCCATTTTCCATTCCTAGCCAGCTTGGAAATCTCCTCCCTCATCTCTAGTTTATTTCCTCCCTTCCCAGCTTCTCATTGGTATGCCTTCTGCCTACATTAGTACCCTTCCTCTCTGCACAGTCTTTGGGGAGGAGTTGAATGTACTCATATTTCTGCCCATTTGCCTTTCCACTCTCATTTCAGTCAGCTGGGCTGGATTATGCAAACTGTGAAAGTCCATTTCTTAAAGAAGAAAGAGATGATAGATGTCTCCAATGCCAGTATCTGTGATTCATGCAGGAGAGCCATTTGCCCCACCCCTACCCCGCCATGTATTTACCACATAAATATTTGTGAAATCATTATTCATTTGGAGAATGGATATGAGCTGGGACTTGATAGGTGGCTAAGATTTAGAGGAGAGGAGAGAAAGAAGAGAAGGCTCTTGCAAAGACACAGAAAGGCAAGGCTTAGCCTTCGCTGTGTAGGGGTCAGCGAGGAGCCTGGCCTAACCCAGAGCAAAAGAATAAGCTGACGGGGGAGACAAAATTTGGAAAGGGATTCTTCAAGTGGCCTAATTAAGAAAGTGGACTAGTCCCTTTAAAAGCCCTCCTCTGTGGCCATCTAATAAAATTCTAGAGAACACTTAGTAAGTTTCCTTGTCAATTAGCTCTTTGGAAATGGAAGATCCCAATGGTAACACAGGTGTTATTTTCCATGTTGACAGCAACACATCGGATAGAGAGTATACCAGTAAATGGGGGAAAGAAAGATTATAGGAAATATGTTAATTACAGACAACATTACTGGAGGCACCAGATTATAAGTGTCTCACAATTAGATTTCCATTTGCTAATTTGTGCAAGTGGGGAAAAGCTTCCATATCACCTTAATTTCCTAGTACAAAGTGACACCATATGAAGTCTTTGTAACAATAGGATACAATGTTCTGATATTTAGATTGAATTTTATTCATAGTTCATGCTGAAAGCTTGAACTATAATAGTAATATTTGTTGTAATAATAACAACTGATGTTTATTCAGAATGGAAAAAAACGTACCTGTCAGATCTATGAAAAGGGAAGAGTTTATGATCAAACAAGAGACAGAGAGGATCATGGGAAATAAAATGGGTAATTTTGATTACATGAAATTAAAAAGGTTTTGAACAAAGCCAATACAGCCAAAATCAGAAGGAAAGCAGGAAATTGGAAAAATGTTTTTACAGTAAGTTTTTTTTTTCTGATAATGGCCTCATTTCTCAAATATATAGGGAACTGAGCCAAATGTATATGAACAGTAACTATTCTCCAATTGATAAATGGTTAAAGGATACGAACAGGCAGTTTGCAGAATAGGAAATCAAAGCTATCAATAGTCACATAAAAATGCTCTAAATCACTATTAACAAATGCAAATTAAAACAACCCTGAGATACCACCTCACACCTGTCAGATTAGAAAAGGAAAACACCAAATGTTGGAAGGTATATGGGAAATTGGGACACTGAAGGATTATTGGTAGAGTTGTGAACTAGTCCAACCATTCTGGAGAATAATTTGGACCTGCACCCAGAAGATTATAAAATTGCGTGTATACTTTGACTTGACAACACCACTAGTAGATCTACATCTCAAAAAGATCAAAGAAAAGGGTAAAGGATCTTTATGTACAAAAATATTTATAGCTGTGCTTTTTGTGGTAGCAAAGATTTGGTAATTTAGGGGGTACCTAACAATTGAGTAATGATCAAATTGTGGTATATGATTTTGATGGAATACTATGGTGCCTTAAGAAATGAAGAGCAGGATGGTTTCAGAAAAATCTGGGAAGACTTATATGAACTGATGCAAAGTGAAGTGAGCAGAACCAGGAGAACACTGTACCAAGTAATAGCAATATTGTAGTGATTATCAACTGTGAAAGTTTCAGCTACTCTGAATAAGACATTGGTCCAAAACAATTCCGAAGGATTCATGATGAAAAATGCTATCCTCAACAGGGAGGAAACTGATAAACTGAGGGTAGATTAAAACGTGCTTTTTTTCACTTTCTTTATGTTTCTTGCTTTTTATTGTTTTTGTAACATATCTAATGTGTAAATGTGTTTTCCATGATTTCACATGTATAATTGATATTATATTTTTGTTTTCTCAATGAATAGGGGAGGAATGGGAGGGAGGGAGAGAATTTGGAACTCTTTTTTTTTTTAATGAATAAACAGATAGAAGCTAACTATCTCTCTGGCTAATTGATAATCCATTGATAATCATGGAGGGAAGCACATTGGAGGGGGCTTGTGAGTTATAGCACTGGAAAACCACACTTCCCCACCTCCTTGGGGTAAACAGCGTAACCCAGATGGAGGACAAATAGCCACACAACTTCTGGTGCCCCATTCAGCCTGCCACTATAAATCTGAAATGGGAGGGTAGTTTCATGTGCTACATGTGAAGCATCTTCCAAGATTTCAACCTAGGAACTCTCAAAAAAAATGCTTGGAGTTAAAAATGAACATTAAGTGAAGGAAAGGGGAGATGGGAGAGAGTTAATGAGATAACTGAAAACTTATGCTAACAAAAAATGTGTGTAGAGAAAATTAGTGAATCATGCTGGAGAAATAGTAGGAGCCAAGTTGTGGCTGTAATGCCAACAGAAGCAGAAGAATAGGCAGAGCTCCAGCTGTGACTGTGTTCTTCTTGGTCCTCCTCAATTTCCCCTCCAAATCTGCCCACCATCTTGTATCTGATCCTGCTTCCCTCCGCTGTTCACCTGAGCCAGAGGGGCAAAATTTGGGGCAGACCAAGTTACGGCAGTATGATGGCAGGATCTAGAGGGCCACCATCTTTCATTTTTTCCTTACCAAACATATTAAATTCTCACTCTGGAGATACCACATTTATGTTCCTTGACAACATGGAACTGACTATTTAGGACATGGATAAGACAGATATAGGTCTGGTTCACAATACTGCATGATAAGGACATTAGAGAGGTGAGGAGCAAAGTACTATACAAAGTCTGGGTGGATGGTTAGCATGAATGAGAGAGGAACGACAGAAGTCTTCCAGAGGCAGGTGGCATTGACGTTGGGATTAAAGACATGGGGGAGAAATCACAGGCAAAGGAAAGGCAATAAGGAAGGGATTAAAGGCATGGGAAACATTGTGCCCCAGCACATGAATGAATAAATGTGAAGGGTATTTGGGAGTGGCAGGTGGCAGGTAGTAACAACTCTTCCTTTGTGACTGGAGTACAGAAGACATAAAGGGAAGTAACAAACGATAAGGTGGTCTCATTGTCTTTCTGAGCCTCCATGGCCTTCTCTTTGGATTGCCCTCTGTCTCTGTCCCTGTGTATGAAAGGCTCAGTCCATGCCTCCCTTTTTTGTCTCTGTCTTTGTGTGGGGGAGGGGCAGTGATCTGTCTCTCCTGCTCTAATGCTTGCCCTTGATTCAATTAAAGTCACTTCAACCAGCCTTTACTGAATGCCTATCATGTATCCTGGGCAGCTAGTTGGCTCAGTAGATAGAACGCTGGGCTTGGAGTCAGAAAGACTCGTCTTCATGAGTTCAAATCCAGCCTCTGACACTTACTAGCTATGTGACCCTGGGCAAGTCATTTAACCCTGTTTGCCTCAGTTTCTTCATCTATAAAATGAGCTGGAGAAGCAAATAGCAAACCACTCTAGCATCTTTGCCAAGAAAACCCCAAATGAGACCATGAAGAGTTGGATAAGACTGAACAACAAATTATGTGCCAGGCATGATTTGAGATTAGGAATACAGAAACCACAATAAAACAGCCCCTACCTTCACGATGCTTATATTCTGTTGATGGGAAAGCACAGAAATGGGGGATGACAGTAGCTTAGCTGGCTTGGAACATTTCACTTTTCCTTTTCTATCCCTGTCCCAGCCCCCTTCTCCTACTTCTCTCTATTCCAACCCCAATGGAAGAGGTCTAAGCATAGCAGTATTTCTTTGTCTGCCATCTTTGGAATTAGTAAGACTTGAGTTCCAATCCCACTTCAGACATTTTCTAGCTGTGACCCTGGGCAAGTCACCTCCCCTCTGTTTGCCTGAATTTCCTCATCTGTAAAATCAGGGCTAATAATGGTGCCTTATTGTAAGGCTCAAATGCAACAATATATGTAAAGTTCTTGGCAAACCATGAAATACTATGTTACTGTTATCTATCATCAGCGTTGTTGTTATTATTATAGATCTGGAAGGGGGTTACTAGGCCCAAATTCTTCATTTTACCATTGGGGAAACTGAGGTTTACAGAAATATAAGTAACTTCTCTAGGGCCACAGAGCTATTAAGTCTAGAATTTGAACCTAGGCCTTCTAATTCCAGTGACAACTCTTTCCCATACTCCATCGCCACCAACACACCACCTCCCTCAGGATGTTGTACAAGGTGTTCCAAAAGTCTTAGTGCTACTTAAGGCTGGGAAAGCTTAAAACTTCCCTTGCAGAATGTCTTCAACGTGAGCTACTAAAGCCACTAAAGCACTAAGACTTTTGGGACACCCTCTATTTCACCAGAAACCGGCAGGGGGGATACGGTACGTGCAAGTCTCAGTGTGTCTGACTCACATCAGGAAAAAAAGAGACTATAGTCCCAGACATTAGTGCCTGCACTGGAAGCAAACAGAAACGAGTGTCCCAATAACAGTCGTAGGCCCTTAGCCGCCAAATGCAGATGTTATCAGTGCATCCAGGCAGAGGCTAATGATGCCTGTGTTTGCAGGCTTTTTATTAAAGTGCGAGCTTCTTTATTTATTGGTCTCTGCAGGAGATGGATGCATTGGATAGACTGATGTGCATGAGAAATCAAATGTGTTTATGTTTTCAATTTCCTCCCCGGTTCTGGGATATCTTTATCATCCTTTCATTTATCAGGGCTTCTCTTCCTTGCCAAGGCAGGTTCCTGGGGAGGAGATAGAGTCCAAGTCTGACTAACACAGGAGGATTTATCATTTGTGGCAGACCATAAAAAGGAACCCAGATAAGAACCCTCTCCCCTCCCCCCTCCACATAACTACCCCTCCCTCTCCCTCCCCCTCCACAACTCCTCCCCCTCCACAGCTCCTCTCCTGGGTATCTTCTGATCACTGGGCATACTGGCATCATTCATTGTTGATATTATTGCAGTCATCAATAATCAACCTTAAGTGCCTGCTATGTGCCAGGCTGGGAATGCAAAGACAAAAATGAAACAGCCCCCGCCCTCAAGGAGTTCCCCTTCTATAGCAAGAGTCCTTAGCCTGAAATCCACAAAATTATTTTTTAAAAATACTTTTAAGAACTTGATAAATGGATTTTTTCTATTTTTATGTTAATTTTTTATAATCCTATTTCAGTATAATTCATTTCCTTTGTAATTCTACGTATCTTATTTTATGCATTTAACAAGTTTTCTGAGAAAGGTTCCATAGGCTTCACCAGCTTGCCCAAAGGGGCCATCACACACACACACATGCACACACTACACACACACACACACACACACACACACACACACACACACACACACGTTAAGAACTTTTGTTTAATAGGAAGAGAAAATACTCACATATACAGGTAGATGCAAGATGTGCCCCCCAAATAAATGCAAAGTAGATGGGGGCAGAGGGAAACTCTGCTTGCACTAGGGAAATCAGGAAAAGTCTCATGGAAGAAATACTATTGAAGCTGAGATCTGAAGGAAATGGAGGCAGAGGTTGGGAACTATGGTGTAGTGGAGACGGGACATTGACCAGCCACCTTGGGGCCTGGGCTATACCCTCAAATCACTCATGTCAAGGGGATGGGTGGAGGCCCCAACATTAGCCCAACAGCAAGGACCCTGGAATGTTGCACTAGGGGAAGAGATGCCAGAACAACACCCCATGAGAGAGAGAAAGAAACTCAGCTCAAATCTCACTTTCTGCAAGGGGCCTTTCTTGGTCCCTCCAAGGGATTAATGCCTTTCTCTCTCAGAAGGCCTTCCATTTACTCTGTATATATCTTATACGAGCAGCTAGATGGTTCAGCGGATAGCACACTGGGCCTGGAGTCAGGAATATCTGAGTTCAAATCCAGCCTAACACTTACTAGCTGTGTGATCCCAGGCAAGTCACTTAATCCTGTCTGCCTCAGTTTCCTCATCTGTAAAATGAGCTGGAGAACAAAACAGCAAACCACTCCAGTATCTTGCCAAGAAAACCTTAAAAAGGACTGAACAGCAACATATCCTCTGTGCTAACTACTTATGTTTCTTCCTCTAAAGAATGTCAACACCTTGAGGACAAAGACTGGTTTTGCCTTTCTTTGCAGTCCTAGGCTTATCAGAGTGACTGGTGCAGAGTGAATACTTGATAAATACTTGTTGACTGAGTAACTCTGGGACAGCAGCCTCATGGGAAAGATCTCAGAATCCAGTGAGGCTGCTCACTGGGGAGCTCGTTGTACAAGGAGTAATAGACCAGGGGAAGAAAGTAAGGGAGCTGAGCTAGGATATGGCCCAGGGCAAATGGGAGGAGAAAGAAACTGGCTTCTCAGTTTAACTAAGCCACCTCGCAACCTAGTCTCTTCTCTGACGAAGGCATAGAAGTGCTCTAACAATGTAAAGATGACGCATTTTGTAAGGGAACCACCTTTGAATATCATTATCTGCAAAGCCTCTCGCCTTCACTGTTCTGAGTCAAAGTCATAGGAACCGTGCACTAAGCGAGGAGAACTCTGGACAAGACTCAGGAGACTGGGGCTCTCCCATGTTGTAGAACTGACTCATGCTACCTGTGTGACTTTGAACAAGTCATTTAATTCACCCAAAACTCAGTTTCCCCATCTGTACATGGAGATCACAATGCTTGAACCTTAAATTCATAGGACCATGGATTAAGAGCTGGAAGGGGCCCTAAGGTTATCTTGTCCAACCCCCTCATTTGCAGGTGCAAAAATTAAGAGCCAGGGAAGCTAGCTTACCCAAGATGCCACAGGGATTAAGCGACAGATATAGAGGCTTTACCCTATTACCAAGCTGCATCCCAAGAGTATTATGAGAAAAGTGTTTTGTAGATAGGTGGCCAAGTGGATAGAGCACTGGCCCTGGAGTCAGGATACCTCAGAGATGTACTAGATGTGTGACCCTGGGCAAATCACTTAACCTCTGTTTGCCTCAGTTTCCTCACCTATGAAATAGGGATAATAAGAGTACCTACCTCCTGGGATTTTTGTGAGGAAAAAAGTGAGATAATACTTTTAAAGCTTGTAGCACAGTGCCTGGAACATAGTAGGTGCTTAATAAATACGTGTTTACTTCCTTCCTTCTTTTGCTGTGGTATGACAGATATGGTGAAAAATGACACAACCCTAGAAGGCTCCTCTGGGAGACTACAAGCTCTGGCAGGCAGGGGTGTCTATTACTAAGGACCAGTCTAAATGAGTTCAAAGATGTTCCAGAGGTTGGCATCAGGGTGATCAATTGTTTTTAGGTACAACAAATCACAAGCACCATAAGTCAACATGTAAAAGGGTTCTGTCTATGTTAATGGAGGGAACCACTCTTCATAACATGAAATCAAAAGTAAATCTTTTTTATCAGGAATTCTTGTGACACAAAGGGAGAGCCCAGGCACATTTAGGGAAACTGATTCATTCTCTCAGCTTATAGCCTCCACCCAAGAAACCCAGGAAAACAAAGGCATCATGCCCAACCCCTAACCTCCATTTTTCTGAGGCTAACCACCCTCCTAAGAACATACATGTCAGAAAGATCTAGGTGTAAGCCCTAGTCTTTGCCACATGCTGGACATGTGACCATGACTATCATCTAACTTCTGAATGCCCCAGCCAATTCTAACAGCACTGGTGGCAGAGGTCTGACATGCATTGGTCAAGGGAGCCTTTCATTCAGAGCTCCTGACATGAATGAAATGACAGTTCCAGTTACAACACACACACACACACACACACACACACACACACACCCCTACACACATGATGTCCACGTATTTGTACGACGTATATGTTTGAACAAAATTGACCCCCAAGGGATAGAGACTGGATCGTTGATATTGGAAACTCCCAAGTAAGGAACTCTCTCTACCAATGCAGGTCAGCACCTTTTCTGCAACTAGACGTCACAGAGAGGTGTCTAGAGGGGTCAAATAATTTGCCCAGGGTCACACAGCTAGGACATGCTAGTGGCATGATTCAAACCCAGCTTCCTACCTTTAAAAACAGTTCTTTATCTGCTAAATCATGCCACCTCATCCTTAAGCAGAAGCCTTGGAAAAAATAAATGGATACCCTCTATTGAGGTAGCATCTCCCCAAAATCCAGTTCACAGTGGCTTACAGTCCAGAGTTCAGTGATCCTTCTCCTCTCTCTGACATTCACTAGCTCTGAAATAAGTCACTGTAGTTTATCTGAGCCTAAGCTTCCCTAGCTCCAAAATAGGGATAACAATACCTAGTATCCAGTGATATCCTTCACATGAGGTTATTGTGAGTAGTAAAGAAGAGGAGGACTTATTATAAGCATTTGGAAAGAATCATAACATTTCAGAATTGGAAGAGACTTCAGCTTACAGCCAGTCCAAATCCATACCAAAAAATGATTTCTTCAATAATGAACTGGACAAACAATCCTCCAGACACAAGTAGAAGGGCTTCAATGATGTGGGATCCCACTACTCCTCAATGAACTCAATTTGATTTTTGCATAACTCCCATTATCATGAAGTTTATTTTTCCTGCTATTAAGTCTACATTTGCCTCTCTGTGGTTTCCAGCCACCGTTTCTGGTCCTGCCCCTTTGGGTCAAGCAAAACAAGTGTAGTATCTACTGATTGTATCCCTAGCATTTCAGTGCCTAGCACATAGTAAGCACTTAATAAATGTGGATTGGTCCAATCTTAGATAGTGACCAAGCCATCAATGAACTTCTTAAGAAAAACTCCCCAGGACCAGATAGACTCACAAGCAGATTCTAACAAAAATTTAAAGAACAATTAATCTCAATACTCTATAAACTATTTGGGAAAATAGGCAAAGAAGGAGCCCTACCAAATTCCTTTTACAACACAAACATGGCACTGGTACCCAAAACAGGAAGAGCCAAAACAGAGAAAGAAAATTATAGACCAATTTCCCTAATGAATATTGAGGCAAAAATTTTAAATAAAATGCTAACAAAGAGATTATAGCAATATATCACAAAGATCATACATTATGACCAGGTGGGATTTATACCAGGAATGCAGTGCTGGTTCAATATTAGGAAACCTATCAGTATAATTGACCGTATCAGTGACAAAACCAACAGAAATCATATGATTATCTCAATAGATGCAGAAAAAGCCTTTGACAAAATACAGCACCCATTCCTATTTAAAAAAAACACTAGAGAGAATAGGAATAAATGGAGCTTACCTTAAGATAATAAGTAATATTTATCTAAAGCCATCAGCAAGTATTATCTGTAATGGGAATAAGCTAGAAGCCTTCCTATTACAATCAGGGATGAAGCAAGGATGCCCATTACCAATTCTATTATTTAATATTGTACTAGAAATGTTAGCTATAGCAAAAAGAAAAAGGAATTAAAGGAATTGGAATAGGAAATGAGGAAACAAAACTATCACTGTTTGCAGAAGATATGATGTTATACTTAGAAAATCCTAGAGATTCAACTAAAAAACTACTTGAAATTAACAACTTTAGCAAAGTTGCAGTATACAAAATAAACCCACATAAATCATCCTCATTTTTGTATACTACCAACAAAATCCAGCAGCAAGAGATAGAAAGAGAAATTTCATTTAAAATAACTGCAGACAATATAAAATACTTGAAAGTCTACCTGCCAAGACAGAGCCAGGAACTATATAAACATAACTATAAAACACTTTTCACCCAAAGAAAGTCAGATCTAAACAATTGGGAAAATATTAATTGCTCATGGGTAGGCCAAGTCAATATAATAAAAATGACAATTCTACCTAAATTCATCTATTTCTTCAGTGCTATACTAATCAAATTATAAAAAATGTTTTATAGAGCTAGAAAAAATGACAAAATTCAGATGGAAGAACAAAAGCTCAAGGATATTAAGGGAATCAATGAAAAAAAAAATGAAAGAAGGTGGTCTAGCCATACCAGATCTCAAACTGTACTATAAGATGGTAATTACCAGAATAATTTGGTACTGGCTAAGAAATAGAGTGGTGGGTCAGTGGAATATATTAGGTACAAATTACCTTATAGTAAATGAACATAATAATCTAGTATCTGATAATCCCAAAGATCCAAGCTTTTAGAACAAAAACTCATTATTTGACAAAAACTGCTAGGAAAACTAGAAGACAGTATGGTAAAAACTAGGTATAGACCAACATCTCAAACTATATACCAAGATAAGTTCAAAATGGGCACATGAATCGCACATAAAAGGTGACAACAATAAGCAAATTAAGAGATCATGGGATGGCTTTCCTGTCAGGTTTATGGACAATGGAAGAATATAGGGCCCAAAAAGATATAGAGAACATTATGAAATGTGAAATAGATCATTTTGATTACATAAAATTTTAAAAAATTTGCACAAACAAAACTAATGCAACCAAAATTATAAGGAAAGCAGAAAACGGGCAGGGGGGAGGAATTTTGCAACAAGTATCTCTGATAAAGGCCTCATTTCTCAAATATATAGACAGCTGAGCCAAATTTATAAAAATGCAAGGCATTACCTAATTAATAAATGGTCAAAGAATACAAACAGGCAGTTTTCAGACAAAGAAATCAAAGGTATCTATAGTCATATGAAAAAATTCTCAATCACTATTAATCAGAGAAATGCAAATTAAAATGACTCTGAGGTACCACATCACATCTATCAGATTGGCTAATATGACAAAAAAAAAAGGAAAATGAAGGGTGTTTGAGGGGATATGGGGAAACTGGGACACTAATGCATTATTGGTAGAGTTGTGAATTGATCCAACCATTCTGGAGAGCAGTTTGGAACTATGACCAAAGGGCTATAAAACTGTGCATACCCTTTAATCCAGCAATACCACTGCTAGGTCTATAGCCCAAAGACATCCCAAAATGGAAAAGGACCTATTTGTACAAAAATATTATAGCAGCTCTTTTTGTGGTGGCTAAGACTTGGAAATCAAAGGATGTCCATCAATTGGGGAATGGCTAAACAAGCTGTGGTATATGATTATAATGGAATGTTATTGTGCTATAAGAAATGACAAGCAGGATGATTTCAGAAAAACCTGGAAAGTCTTATATGAACAGATGCATAGTGAAGTGAATAGAAACAGGAAAACATCGTATACAGTAACAGCAATATTGTTCAATGAAGAATTGTGAATTATTCAGCTATTCTCAGCAATACAATGATCCAAGACAACTATAAAGGACTAATGATGAAGCATACTATCTGCCTCCAGAGAAAGAACTGATATTGATCAAATACAGACTGAAGCATGCTATTTTTCACTTTCTTTCTTTCATTTTTTTTTCTTTTTTCAAGTCTTCTTATATAACTAATATGGAAATGTTTTACATAATTGCACATGTAAAACCTATATCTGATTGCTTACCATCTTGGGGGGGGGGAGGGAGGTATAGAATTTGAAACTTAAAACTTTAAATAAAAACATGGATTAGATCAGGTTGGATTCCATATGTTGCACTTTCAAACGCTAGAGCACCATTGTAATGCCCCAGCCCCCAATATTCTCTTCTTTAGTGTAAATATCTATACATCCTGAAATTGGTCTTCATATGGTATGAATGCTAGCCTTTCACCATCCTGGTGACCCTCCTTCAGACACTTTCCTGCTTATTAATGTTGCTCCTAAGAAGCGAGACTCAGACCAGAGCACAATACACATGAGGTGATCTTACCAGGTAAGAGTACAATGGAACTCTATTGGTCAGTCAGTAAGCATTTATGAAGGTCTTACCAGGTGCCAGGCATTTTGCTAAGTGCTAGAGATACAAAGAAAGGCAGAAGCCAGTCCCTCCCCTTGAGAAGCTCATGATCTAACAGGAGAGATGACATGCAAACCATTATGTACAAACAGGCTATATGTAGGATAGATAGGAAATCACCAGCAAAGGGAAGGTGCTAGAATTAAGAAGGACTGGGAAAGACTTCGTGTAGAAGGTGGAATTTTTAGTAGGAAATTGAGCAATCCAGAGAAGTCAGGAGGTGAAGACGAAAGAGCATTCCAGGCATAAGCAATAGCCAGAAAAATATGGCTAGAGCCAAGAGATCTTGGGGAGAAGCAAGGAGGCCAGCATCACTGATTCTCAGAGTATTTAGAGGAGGGAGTATAAGGTATAAGAAGATATCACTTTTTGGTCTTTCAAAGCTACTTTCAAAGCTCATTGCAGCCAAGATCTTACTAGCTATTTTCTGCCTTACCTCACTCTCTTAGTTCGTATTCAGCTTGTGGTCCACTAAGCACCACTCCCCCACCAGATCTTCTTTTATTTATTTATCTATTTATTTTTGTAGGCAATCAGGATTAAGTAACTTGCCCAGTGTCACACAGCTAATGAGTATCTGAGGCCAGATTTGAACTCAGGTGATCCTGATTCTAGAGCCAGTGCTCTATCCACTGTGCCACCTAGCTGTCTCTAGAGCTTCTTCAGTCAAACATCTGACCCACCATGAGTCTTCTATCATATGAGTATGGAGTCAATACCTAAACCAAGTATAAGACCTTAATATAATTTATCCCCATGAAATTTCATTACATTTAGCCCCATAGCTATACCTATCTAGCTCTTTTTGGATGATTCTATCAGACAATGAGTTAACTCTTCCTCATGGCTCTGTTTGATATGCATATCTTTACCCAAGTAATTGATTAAAAAATGTTCAACAGCTCAGAGTTGACCTCAGATCTTTGAGAAACTCTAATGGAGACCTGCTTTCAAGCTAACATTGAAATAAAAATATCTATTCTCATCCAGCCAGTTTGAAACCAGTCTAATGTTTCTGTTACCTGGACACCATCTCTCCACCCTGTTCACAAAAAAAAAAAAATGCCATGGAGACTTTACCTAATCTTTTCTTCTAGAACCTAGACAAAGCATATCCATATCATTCTTCTGGTCTACCAGTCTGGTAACTATGGCAAAAATAGAAATAAGTTGAGACAGATGAGTCATAACCTGTCTTTGCTGGAGCCATAATGACATTTCACGATCCTTTACTGAATGTCCAGCAATTATTTTGTTGGTGGTGGTGGTATTGTCATTCTTATTGCTGCCCAGAATCATGATTTCATTGGTATAAAAATCCCTCCTATCAATGCAATTATACAACTTTTCTATAATTGATAGCGAGCTGGTGCAGAGGATAGAGTGCTAAGTCTAGAGTCAGGAAGATTTATCTTTCTGAGTTCAAATCTGGCCTGAGATACATGCAAGTTGTGTCACCCTTGGCAAGTCATTTCACCCTGTTTGCCTCAGTTTCCTCATCTGTCAAATGAGCTGGAAAAGCTCCAAATGGGGTCATGGAGAATCAGACATAACCACAAAAAGAGTCACCTGAGGCACTGACAGAGAGTTGCCCAGGATCACACAAAGCAGATAGTTTTGACTCCAAGCTCACCACTCTCTCCACTACATAACACCACTTCTTTAATAATGCATTATAGAATTTGCTAGAAATCGATTTCATTCTTTCCTTTTCTGAAAATCGGACATTTTCCCTTTTACCTGTTACCACTCTCATCCTCTACAATATTTCACATATCACCATTAATGGTCGCACACTCTTATCTGCCAGTTATTTTCAGTACTCAAGGACTCATAACTCATCTGGGTCCAGTGCTTCAAACTCATCATCAACAACTAAGTGACTTCTTACTATTGATTTATTTATCTTGGTTATCAACTCTCCATTAGCCATATTTTTTCTGTCCTTTCCCATCCAAAGAGCATTCTCCTTGGTAGAGAAAAAAGAAGTAAAACTAGAATTAAGGATCTCTCTCTCTCTCTCTCTCTGTATCTCTCTCTGTCTCTCTGTATCTTTATCTGTCTCTCTGTCTCTCTCTGTCTCTCTGTCTCTCCCTCTCTCTCTCTTTGTCCGTCACTGTCTCTCTGTCTATGTTTCTGTCTACACACCATGTTGTTAGCCTTATAGCATACAAGTCTTTTATAGAAACTAGGTTCCTTATCCCAACTCCCACTTGTGGTGAAATTTTTTTTTTTTCTGGAGGTGAGGCTTATCTCCTCCTCAAGGTCCTATGTGTACTGCTGAAGGGCAGTGAGGCTTCTCTAAATATCTATTGGTGTTAGCCCCTATTCTGGTGCATTCTCCCCATTGTTAAATTCCAATGACTAATGACCAGTGACATTTAATCAATTAAAATCAATTAGTTTTTACCAAAGGATATTTACTGAGAAGACATAGCAAGAACAGAGATACTGACACATCTCCCTGAATCAGAGGGAATGCTAGCCTTTAAATTCACAACTGGTTGAGAGGAAGGGAGCTAAAACGTGAACTCAAACTTTGCTACCACAAAAACTATCCTCTTGGGCTTCATTTCTAAATGTGGCATAGCCAAGTCTGTCCCTTGTCTGCCTAGCCCATTGCCTGCTGGACTAGATCCTGTTCTTCAAGGTTTTACTGATGCCTTACCTGGTTTGACTGGTGGCACATTCTGCCACGGAGCCAGGGTTTGAAGAGAAACTCTTAAATTCTGAGTCTAGCACTCTTGCCATGCTCATCCTCATCCCTCCTCTAAATCAGAGGGGTGTGCCCTGAAAACCACTCTCAAGTCTCATAAAGGAGCTTTCTTTTTATGTTACTGGGATCCTATCCATACATTACTGAACAGAGTTAAAGAAAATCATACAACTATTCTGCCTAGATCCACTACAAATTTATGTTACATCATCTCAACTGGGCTCTTGCAGCAAGGAAATCCTTTTATTCTTCTTTATTGATTCACTCTCCCACTCACCACAGAGGCTTTTCCAAAGCTTTTCATCTCTCTACAAACATCCCCTGAAACTCTCCCCTACCTTCTCAGTTGAGAATCTTCCATCATACTTCATTAAAAAAAATGTCATTCACAGAGAGTTCTCTCTTCTCCCCTCCTCCTTGTATCAAATTACTCAGATGTCTTCCTCCACTATCTACTACTTCAATCCTGTCTCATATGAAGAGGGGTCCCTTCTCCTTTCCAACACAGTCCCCCTACATGCACCCTTGATCCCAGCCCACTCTCTGTTCCCCAGCAGAATGCCCATTCTCTTACCCCCACTTTCCTATTTCTCTTCAATCTCTCGTTGTCTCCTGGCTGCTTGCCCGATGCCTACAAACACAGTCATGTTTTCCTCATCCTAAAAAAAAAGTTAAAAAAAAAAGAGAGAAACAAACAAACTCACTTGATCCAACCATCACCATTAGCTATTATCCTATATTCTCTTCCCTTTTATGGCTAAACTCATCGAGAAAGCCTCCACTTAGGTGCCTCCACTTAGTCTGCTCCCATTCTCTTCTAAACCCTCTGCAACTTGGCTTCCAGCTTCATAATTCAGCTGAAACTTCTCCCTCCAGAGTTACAGATGATCCTTATCTGGCAGATCCAAATCCATATCTTTTAATGGCCTTTTCTCAAGGTTCCTCATCTTTCTCTCCATGACTTTTGACATTGTCAATCATTCTTTTTTCTTTGCTACACTCTTCATGTTACTCTTCTCTCTAGTTTTTCATGGCACTACTCTCTCCTGGTTCTCCTCCTATCTCTCTGACCATTCCTCAGGCCCCTTTGCCAGATCTTCAGCTAGGTCAGACCCAATATCTGTGAGGGTCTCCACAGGTTCTGTCCTAGACCTTCTCTTCTCCCTTTACACTACCTCCTTAGGTGATCAGGTCAGCTCCCATGGATTCAATTATCAGCTCTATGCTGCTGACTCCCAGTCCCGACCTCTCCTGACCTCCAGTCTCACATCTCCAATTACCTATTAGGTACCTCAAAGTGAATGTCCTGTAGACATCTTACTCAACATATCCAAAGCTGAACTCATTATCTTTCCTTTCAAACCCTCCTTCCTTTCTAACTTCCCTATTATGGTCAAGGGTAACACCACCTTCCTAGTCAACCAGGCTTGCCACTCAGGTGACTTCTCGACTCTTCGCTCTCTCACCTCTTCGTAGTCAAGCATTTGCCAAGCCTTGTTATTTCTACCTTCAGAACATCTCTCCTATACGCCTCTTCTCTCTTCTTACACTGCCATTATACTGGTGCAATTTCTCATTACCTCAGACCTAGACTATTAGAATAGACTTTTGTTTGGTCTCCCTGACTCGTCTGTCTTTACTCTGGTCCATGAACCACTCTGCTACTAAACTGATCTTCTTAAAGCCCAGATCTGACCATGCCACCCTCCTTATCAATAAACTCCAATGGCTCCCTATTACCTCCAGGATCAAGTTAAAAAATTCTCTGGTTGGCTTTTAAAGACTTACCCATCCATACCCCCGTGTTACCTTTCTAGTCTTAAATTTCAGTCCCCTCCATAGATTCTGTGATCCTGTGATAGTAGTTACTTGCTCTTCCTCCCACAAAACACCTCATCTTTCTACTCTGTTTTCACTGCCTACTCCCCATTCCCATAGCTTCCATTAAGACTCAACTCAAATCCTCCCTCCTACTGGAGGTTTTTCCTGCTTTCTCTCCACATCCCCTTTTCCTCTGAGATCACCTCCAATCTACCCTGAATATGTCGTGTATTTACATATTTGTTTGCATGTTGTTTTCCCCATTAGAATGTGAGCTCCTTAGGGGCATGGACATTTTTTCCTTTGTTGATTACTTTGTTTTGTTTTGTTTTGCCTTTTGTTGTATCCCCAGTTTTTAGCACACTGCCTGGCACACTTCACATTTAATAGATCTTTATTTACTAATTTATTGACTGTCTACAGGTATTAGACCTAGGAGGCAATAGCCAAACCCTGAAAGGCCAGCTGTGCAGATCCAAACCTATAAAGGGACAGGAAATAACACACCCACCATTTTTACCAAAAAAAAACTGGCTAATGTGAATTCACTTGTCAGGCAGTAGCATTTACTAAGAATTACTACAGCTCAAGGAGAGAAGCTGCTAGATTACTCCTGTCAGCTAAACATCTGGAGCCATTTAAGGACTGGGGAACTGCCTAGGGCTAGGAAAAACAGTTTTCCTAAACTCTGAAAGGTCCTTGGGCTCAAAATGGGTACAGTGAGAGAGGAGACTCTTGCCTCTATCTCCCCTCAATGGGACTTCAAAATGATCCCAGACCAAGGAGTGTCATGGAGAACTGTACATACACATGATGAAGCCATTCAGGGTGAGGTGAACTCCTTTTTCTCTCCTTCATTCCTCTAAATTCCTCTGTACCTTCATTCATCCCCTCCTCCTTTGTTCTAGTCTCAAAGGAGGAGAGTCCACACACACACACACACACACACACACTTATGCCTTTGATCCTAGCCCCTTCCATTTCCTTTTGGAACTGGCCCCCCCTTATCATTCCCACTCCCCTGATCTTCAGTCTCTCTCTATCCTCTGGCTCCTTCCCTGCTGCCCAGGTCTCCTCCAACACTAGAAAACCTTCCTTTGTCCCAATCACGCCCTCAAATGACCATCCTGTACAACTTCTTCCTGTCACTGCCAAACTTCTAAAAAAGAGACATCTATGCCTTTGCCTCCAAAAACCACCCACTCACTTTTCAATATCTAGAAATTTGGCTTTGGATCACAGCATTCTGCTGAAACAGCTTTCTCCAAGGTTAGAGAAAAATCTCAACTACTAAATCCAGTAACTTTTTCTCCTTGCCTTTCTTAATCTTGATGCTGATACTTTTAACACTGTCCACTCAATCTACATATTAGATATTCTCTCTTCTCTTGGGTTCCATAACCTTGATCTCTCCTTGTTCTACTGTTAGTCAATCAATCAACAAGCATTTATTTATTAAGTATCTTCTATGTGTGAGGGATACAAGGACAGAAAGAACACAGCTCCTGCCTTCACAGACAGCCATCTTGGGATTTATTCATCTCTTCTCTCTCTACATTTTCTTCCTTGGTGATCCCTGATTCCATTAATTCACTTATCATCACTGAGTAGAGGACTTACAAATCTATATATTCAATACCACAAATCCAACACCTTTCACCAATAGCAACTAGCCTAACATGAGACTAATGTTCAGAAATTTTTTGTAGATTTTAATTGGTAAGCAAAGATTTAGGACAGAAATGAGAACTGGGTTTCTCCTGTGTGAAGTTTTATTAATTGCTACCACCCCCAAAACCACAGAATTGGAGACTCTAAGAGGGCAGGGAAGTGAACTTTTATTTATGTATCCTGTTTCTGTGGGAATAATAACAACTCCTATTTTTCTAGAACTTTAAAGTTTACAAAGCCCTTGTCACAGGATGAGCCTGTGAAATAAATAGTGAAAGTATCATTATGTCTATTTTACAAATTGAAAGCTGAGAATTGTTCTTCCCATGGTCTTCCAACTGCCAAATACCAGGAGTAGTATATTTGATCAGGACTTCTTCTGAGAGCATTGCACTTTCTTTTACACCACACTTACCCAATTTAAACTCAACAGATATATTGCTGAACAAGATAGTCACAATTTTCAATATCAGAATAAAGCACTCTATCAAATTTCTTTCAAAAGGCAAATATTGTGCTAATACTCAAACCAGAGAGGGATAAATAAGAGAAAGAGAATAGGAACCAGTATCACTAATTGACATAAATTTTTAAAAAATTAAAACAGACTATTATCAAACAGAACAGAGCAATATTTTGAAAATATTGTTATAGAATTATAAAATTTCAGGAGTTGAAAAGAAAATTATCAGTCACCCAATACAACCTACACTTACAAAAGGATTCCTTCTAAAACGTACCTTGCATCAGTCATCTATCCTTTGGTCAATAATATCCAGTGAGGAAGCATATTTATTATCACCACATTAATTTGTACCAGAGATATAAGACTATTCAGAATTAGAAGAATAATTAGCATAATATACCATACAGTTTGGTCATTAGATTCAGAACAAATTTTGAAAAATACTATTTTACATTAAAATTTACATTAAAAACTATAAAATTATAGGCATGAAAAGATCAAGAGTATATGTCTAAAATTAAGAGAGAATATTTTTGCAATATAAGAAAATTGGAAGTGTTCCCAGAAAGTTTAGTAGTAGTTCAAGAATATATTCATTCCCCCTACTACTATTTGACAGGTACTAAAAAGACAAATTACAAAGGGAAAGGAAAGGACAGATATAACAATACTGGAAAGTATGTAACATTTATCAAGCACTTACTATGTGTTCAACATCATGCTAAACATTTTACAAATATTATCTCATTTGATCCTCACAATAACCATGGAAGGCAGGTGCTATTATTATCACCATTTTACAGTTAAAAAAACTAACCAGACAGAGATTAAGTGACTTGTAGAGATTCATATAACTAGTAAGTGTCAGGGGATGGATTTGAATTCAGGTCTTTCTGACTCTAGATTCAGCATTTTATCCACTTCTCTATCTGGTTGATAACAATAAAACAAGAAAATTTAAAAAAAAAAGAAACACCAACAAAGAGAAGACAAAAATTTCACTATTTAAAGATGACATGATCATTTACTTAAGAAAACCCAGAGAACAGATGAAATAACTCTTTGATAAAATTAATGATTTTTAGCAGAGTAGTGGTATACAGAATAAATCCACAAAACTCATCAGCATTTTGGTAAAATAATAAGAAAAACAAGAAAGAAACACTAGAAAGGGAAATTCCATTAAAACATGTAAAAACAACTATAAATTATCTAAGAAAACCCTCCAAATCACACACCATATTCATTTTGTTGTCTCATGGAGCCAGAAGTGATGTTAAAGGGCATATAACTCTGCCTTTTTGTTTTAGTGGTGAGAAATTGAGACTTAGAGGTCTCAGTAACCTCTGAGGAGTTAGGAGTAAAACCCAGTATTCTTTGCAAATTAAATACAACTAAAAATATCCCTTATATAAATAATGGAAGAATTAAGTAATTGAAGAGAGATTTATTAGGCATAGCTGAGTCATATCACTATAATAAAAATGGACATAATGTAGATTAATTTAAATTCATCTACAGATTTAATACTATACCAATTCAACTACCACGTTATAAAACTAGATAAGATTATAAATTACATTTTAAAAAGAAATGGTCTAAAATATCAAAAGAAATAATTTTAAAAAAAGGAATGTAGAAAAGAAGGCATAACCAAAGATTTAACTACAGCATAAATCCATTAAACATAAAAACTATTTGCTACTATTTTGAAAATAGAAGACAAGATCAGTGGAATGGACTAAATAAGCATGACCTATAACTTACTGGAAGAAAGTTTGCATTCATCAACACCTATTGTGAAAACTGGAAAGGAATTTGGCAAAAAATAGGGTTTGATTAGCACTTTAAGCCATATACTACAATAATCTCCAAATAAGATAAGCAAACTGAATATAAAAAGTTATATATTTAAAGAAAGAGGAGAGTAGAAGGAGATAATTGTAATAGTCTTGTTTTTATTTCATCACTGGGCAAAATATAGAAGGGATTTTAAAAGATTAGATAATTTTGCTCATATGAAAACAAAAGAATTTTTTAAAAATTAAATCAGTGTAGCTAGAATAGGAAAATAAGCTATCATTTGGAGAAAAAAAAATTGCATCAAATATCTCTGATACAATTCTGGCATTCAAGATGTAAAGAGAATTGATAAAAATTTATAAAACTAAGAGCCCAGGAGAGAAGTGAAGAAAGGATATGAATGAATGGTTTTCAAAAGAAATAAAAACTATCAACCAGCCAGCAGGGAGAAAAATTTCTAAATCACTAATAAAATGATAAATGCAAATCAAAACAACCCTGAAGTTCTACTTCACACCATAAAATTGGACAAGATGATAAAACATAAAAATACTCTTCATTTTGGAGGGGCTGGAGGGAGACAGAAAAACTAATATATTACTGATTCAACTGTGAATTAGTCTACTTACTTTGACTTTTTTTTCACTAAAAGCTATTTTTAAAAATCATATTGCTGGGTGGAGCCAAGATGGTGGAGGGAAAGCAGTGACTTGCTAGAGCTCTCCTCCAAACCTCTCCAAATACCTACAAAAAATGGCTCTAAACAAATTCTAAAGCAGCAGAACCCAGAAAAAAACAGAGTAAAACAGATTTCCAGCCCAAGAAAACCTGGATGGCTGATCTGAAAGGCATATCGCTCCGGGCTGGGAGAGGAGCGCAATTCGGCGTGGGTGTGCAGGCCACAGCGACCCTGGAGCAGGCCTCAGAGGACTGAATCACAGGCAGCTGTGGCGGTTTCCAGACTTCTCAACCCAGGAACACCAAAGACAACTTAGAAGGTCAGTGGGAAAAGTCTGTTACTGTGGTGAGAGAAGAAGCTACATGTCAGCCGCCCCGAGGGCAGCAGCTGGCTTCTGAGCTTTCGGCCCACAGACTGAGGGGAAATTGAGTAGCTGATCAGAGGGGGATTGCAAGGATCTCTTTGCCAGGGCTGAGGCAGGAATCTCTTGCTTTGCCCGTACTTGGATCTGGGTCACAGTTCTGAGGGGCGGTCTTGGGGCGAGGAGGAGTGCTGGCATGGTGGAGCTTGTTGTGGCCTTGGAGAGGAAACAACTCGCCACCTCGCCCCTTATCATAGCAACTTCGAAGAACTGACACTTTTCAGGTCCCTAGAAGTATCTCTGAAAACAGCTGTATAAACCCCCAAAGCTTGGGACAGTACATTCTCCACATTTGAAACAGACTCTTACCTTAACAAAGAGTTTAAAACTCAAGTAATTGGCTGGGATCATGAGTAAGCAGCTCAAAAAGAGTCAGATTATATTATCTTACTTTGGTGACAAAGAAGATCAAAACATACAACCAGAAGAAGACAACAAAGTCAAAGCTCCTACATCCAAAACTTCCAAGAAAAATATGAATCAGTCCCAGGCCTTGGAAGAGCTCAAAAGGGATTTTGAGAAGCAAGTAAGAGAAGTAGAGGAAAAACTGGGAAGAGAAATGAGAGTGATGCAAGAAAATCATGAAAAGCAAGTTAACAGCTTGCTAAAGGAGACCCAAAAAAATACTGAAGAAAATAACACCTTAAAAAATAGCCTAGCCCAAATGGCAAAAGAGGTCCAAAAAGTCAATGAAGAAAAGAGTGCTCTAAAGCACAAAATTGGACAAATGGAAAAGGAAGTCCAAAAGCTTAGTGAAGAAAATACTTCCTTAAAAATTAGAATAGAGCAATTGGAAGCTAGTGACTTTATGAGAAATCAAGACACTGTAAAACAAATCCAAAAGAATGAAAAATTAGAAAACAATGTGAAATATCTCATTGGAAAAACAACTGACCTGGAAAATAGATCCAGGAGAGAGAATTTAAAAATTATTGGGCTATCTGAAAGCCATGATCAAAAAAAGAGCCTAGACATCATCTTTCAAGAAATTATCCAGGAAAACTGCCCTGATATTTTAGAACCAGAGGGCAAAATAGAAATTGAAAGAATCCACCAATCTCCTCCTGAAAGAGATCCCCAAAGGAAAACTCCTAGGAATATTGTAGCCAAATTTTAGAGTTCCCAGGTCAAGGAGAAAATATTACAAGCAGCCAGAAAGAAACAATTCAAGTATTGTGGAAACACAATCAGGATAACACAAGATTTAGCTGCTTCTACGTTAAGGGACCGCAGGGCATGGAATATAATATTCTGGAGGGCAAAGGATCACCTTTGCCAAGGTGACAGACCAAGAATCACCTACCCAGCAAAACTGAGTATAATTCTTCAGGGGAAAAATGGTCATTCAGTGAAACAGAGGACTTTCAAGCATTCTTGATGAAAAGACCAGAGCTGAATAGAAAATTTGACTTTGCAATACAAGACTCAAGTGGAAAATGAAGAGGTAAACAGGAAAGAGAAATCATAAGAGACTTATTAAGGTTGAACTGTTTACATTCCTGCATGGAAAGATGATATTTGTAACTCATGAGACCTTTGTCAGTATTAGGGTAGTTGGAGGGAAAAAATTATATGTATGTACATATATATATATATAGATAGATGGATGGATAGATAGATAGATAGATAGATAGATAGATAGATAGATAGATAGAT
>NW_020954844.1:7455502-7497385 GCF_900497805.2 Vombatus ursinus
GATAGATAGATAGATAGATAGATAGATAGATAGATAGATAGATAGATAGATAGATAGAGGGCACAGGGTGAGTTGAAGATGAAGGGGTCATATCTAAAGAATAAAATTAAGGGGTGAGAGAGGATTATACTAGGAGAAGGAGAAAGGGAAATGTAGAACGGGGTAAATTATCTCACACAAAAAAAACAGAAAAGAAAAGGCTCTTACAGTTGAGGAGAACCGGGGGAAGGTGAGAGGAAATGAGTGAATCTTATTCTCATAGGATTTGACTTAAGGAGGGTATAACATACACACTCAATTGGGTATGGAAATCTGTCTTACCCTACAGGAAAATAGGAGGGGAAGGGGACAAGAGAATAGGGGGATGATAGAGAGGAGGGCAGATTGGGAAAGAGGGTAATCAGAAGCAAATGCTTCTGAGGAGGGACAGGGTCAAAAGAAAGAATAGAATAAATGGGGCAGGAAGGATAGGATTAAGGGAAATAGAGTTAGTTTTTCACAGCATGTCTACTATGGAAGTGTTTTGCATAACTGCACAGGTATAGCCAATATTGAGTTGATTGTCTTTTCAATGAGGGTGGGTGGGGAGGGAGGAAGGGAGAAAATTTGGAACCCAAAGTTTAAAAAACACATGTTTAAAAAAAAAGTTTTCACATGCAACTAGGAAATAAGAAATATAGGAAATGGGGTACAGAAATCTATCCTGCCCTACAGGAAAATAGAAGGGGAAGGTGGGGGGGGGAGATAGCAGGGAAAGCAGACTAGGGGAAGGGGTATTCAGAATGCATGCCATCTTGGGGTGGGGGGAGGGGCAAGATGGGGTGGAAATTTGGAACTCAAAATCTTGTGGAAGTAAATGTTGAAAACTAAAAATAAAAAAATTAAAATTAAAAAAAAATCAAATTGCTACCAGGCAAGGCTTCCTCACAGCAAATAATGAGAACAAGAATTTGCATTTAGAGAATGATTTGAGTTTTATAAAGCATGCCACTTACATGTGAGCCACCTTATAAGGCAAGGACTATGGGATTATTATTCCTATTTTGCAGATGGAGTGAGTTGCCCAGTGTGATCCTATTAACAAGAGCCACTGGGAAGATATATATACCTCAACCAATCCCTTCTTCTTCCCCCAAATCTGGAAAAATAGACCTCTTTATATAAGCAAATACAATCCAATACATATTTATTAAATACCTGTCTTCAATGAGCAAGGTAGTATGAAAGACACAAAGACAACTGAAGTAGAAGATTTATTGGAGGCAAGATTTGGCTTTGATTTTCCTGAGGAATTAGTCAAAATAATACATTAATATTTTTATTCAGTTGTTTCAGTCATGTCCAACTGTTCATGACCCCATTTGGGGTTTTCTAGGCAAAGGTATAGGAGTGGTTTGCTATTTCTTTCTCTAATTCATTTTAAAGATTAGGAAACTGAGGCAAACAGGGTGAAGTGACTTGGCCAGGGTCACCTATCTAGTAAGTGTCTGAGACAGGATTTGAACTCAGGTCGATGAGTCTTTCTGACTCCAGACCTGGCACTCTATCCACTATATCACCTAGCTGCCCAATATATTGATACGTGAATGAATTTATGATATGATCATCATAAGCACTCCTCCAGTGATACAAGCAACACCCCACTTATGAAAGTCCATCTTCTATTATTTTCATCCATGTCATCCAGTAAATCCATCATAGAGGCACAACCAACACACTAGGGACCTTCCTTGTCTTCCTTTGTCTATGAATAGATACCAATGGAACATGTGGGCTAGACACTAGTTATCCTTCATTCTTGATCTATAAATAAATTAGGTTTTAAAAAACAATTATTTAATTAAGTAATTAACAAGGATTTATTAAGCACCTACTATGAGTTAGGAACTATGTTCAATGTTGGGCACCAGAGACAAAATGGCCCCCATCCTCAAAGAGAAAACATTCTATCAAAGAGAATTGGGGCAGGGGAAGTGAATTGGATATAAATATATAAGGGGAAGAGAGTTCCAGAGGCCATGAAATCTTTGAGAGATAAATGAGTGAGGTTCAGCCTATGAACAATACGAGGCCAGGAGCAGTACTTAATGAACCAGAACCAGGTCTTCCAAGAGTCCAATTTCTTGAAAATACAGCAAAAAGTGGTCAGCAAACTCCATCTAAAAATAAATACTGACTTGGGACCAAAAATCCACAAGTGCCACAAGAGTATTTGAAAGGGACTTTGAAGAGAGAGAGTATACAGAGATCCCAAGCCACTCTGATCAAGGCACAAATCCCTGGATGTCATGAGGCCAGTAGCAGACTCCCTTTTCCAGCGGAAAAAGTTAATGAGGACCCAGTCCTCAGTATATTCTCAGCTTTGTACTTTTGGATGGGTTTGTACAGAGCATGTGCCAATTTTTCTTGACCTTCTTCCAGTCTAAATATATGTGGGAGATTGATGGGACTATTTCAAGCTATGAGTGACTTGTAGCTGCTACATAATGGCTACAAGGAGCCTTCAAGTTGTTGTGGAGCTAGAGAAGCCTATGGATCAGGAAGTGCTAGCCCATAACTGTATTCTTGGACAGAACGATTCATACATAACTCCCACCTTTTTTGTGTTTTTCGTTCCCAATGGTGAGTGAAGCAACAAGAATTGTTGTGAACTCCTGAGTAGGGGATAGGTAGCAGCTTCCATATCTCCCACCTGTCTGCCATGAGTCTATGAGCACATGTTTCTACATTTCTTTTGAATTTATTCTTTCATGATTTTAAGTGAATGAATATCCAGATATGGAACGAATGAGGTTACAACTTTGTGAATTTTCAAAGGTTGGAAGAAACATCAGAGGTGATCACTGCAATTGGAGGTGATGGTGAAGTCCATCAGAGCCTACATCAGTGACTGAAGTGCCTGAAGATGAGGTGAGGGACAATCACAGAATGATGGAGACAACACAGTGATCTGATGGAGAGAAATGCTGGCTATGAACTTTTCTCAGGCACTAATTATCAGAGGCCAGCAAAGAACTTCAGGAGGACAGGACAAAGGGAAACAAGGATTCACAGGGTCAGGAGTTTATAAACAACTCTCAGCTCTACATGTGCTGCATATGCAAGACTGCCTCTGCAAGTGAAGTTTGCACAGCAATCTTGCGCATATGCAAGGAGAGAGAATGTTCCCCGGCTTGGCAGAAATGTTTTTGTAGCTACCGTTCTTGCTCAGCAAATACCTTTTGATAAAAGCTAATTGGTATCACCTGGTTCATCAAGATAGAGGAACACACTGGATAGGGGCTCATGAGCAACACTATCAGGAGTTATAACCCCTCAAGGTTCTTGTCTTATATGTATAGCTTGTCTGCCTGGGGGGAGAAGCCAATGAACTGCCTTCCAAGAACCTAACCTGTGTGAGTTGGGAGAATGAGCCCAAAGGGGTTGCTACAAATACAAGCAAATAGATACACAATAAATACAAGCTTTGGATTTGGTGGGGAGGGGGATGAGAGATAGAGCACCAGAAAATGAGGCTGTAATTAAAGAAAGACTTCATTTAGAAGGTGGCATTTGGATTCAACTTTGAAGAAAATCAGGGATTCTAAGAGGTGGAAGAAGGGAGAGAGTGCACTTTTCAGGAATTAAGTATAGCCTCAATTATGCACAGAGAAAGAGATAGAGTGGCATGTGTGAAGAACAGAAATCAGATCTATTTGGCAAAAAAAGAGGAAGTGTTGATAGAATGTTGGGCTTGGAGTTGGGAAGACAAATTCTTATCTGGCCTTCAATATTTACTGTGTGACCCAGAGAAAGTGATTTAATCTCTCTTTGCCTCAGTTTGCTCAGTTATAAAATGGGGATAATAATAGCACCTACCTCACATGGTTGTCATGAGGACCAAATGATATAACATATGGAAAACATTTTCCCAGATTAAAAGCACTGTATATAGGCTAGTCATTATTGACTAGAAGGTAAGTAATGTATACTAAGCAGAAAGTACATCCTGTTCATTGAGTAGATATTTAATTGCAGAAATGGGGGAAAGAACATTTGTGGAAAGAACACAGAAAAATAAGCCTGAGAAGAAACATAGCCTCTTAGATAAAATGTTGAGGGGAGCCACAGATGGTTCTAAGGACTGAAAGAGGTCAGCCCCTCAGATAAATATACCCAGAGCACTCATTTAAAGGTAGTACATTGATTTAAATATACCTGCAGTGCATTTAGGTCCATCCATTCATATACATATAACAATTTTCAGAGTTTTGAAGGCTATAGCTGATAAAATACAAGTCAAATAATTTTTTGGGGACTCAGATATTTTATAAGGACTGTTGGGGTTATATCTGACAGAAAGGAGGGTTGTTGAAGTTCCCAATCATAAGTTAGGTAAGGGTTACTTCTTATGAGGAGCCCCTTATTTGAGGCATTTGAAGCTATAGAAGAGAGGAAGGAGATACTCAGATGAAGAAAGAGCAGAATAAGAAGCTGAAGGCAAGAAGGATTGGGAGCAGAAGACACAAAGAGAGGCTGCATACAAAAATTAATCCAGGAACTAACAGAGAGGAACTAGGGTTTGTGGTTTTCTTTTGTTTTTTTTTTTTTGTTTTGTTTTGTTTGCTTCAAGCCATCCTCAATTGCTTTGCTGAGATCTGATTGGCTGGAGAAAAGCCGAGTCTGCTGAGAGAGCAGAGTAAAGCCTGACAAATTCTGGTAGTCAATAGAACCTGAAAAAAGAAGAACTCAATCCTGTTTCTGTGTGGAGAGCTATATGAGTTTGGTCCTCTTTACCACTATCTATAGTCTGGCAGAAAGGCAACCCCTCAGGGGTGTGTGGGTTGCCCTATATTTTCCTTTACAGCTTGAGAAGGAGAAATCCTTCATATCCCATAGAGAATATATGTGATTAGCTTGTTAGACACCAGGCTTAGTGGAAATGCTATTTCACTGAAAGAGTGAGATGCTGCTGTTTTAATAAAAGAGCTGAAAACTGTTTCAGTGGTCCAAGCATAGCAGAAAAGGAGCTTCATCCGGCAGGAGAACTGTGAGGAACAGAAGGGAAACAGACAGCAGAGAAGTGGTTTTGCCTACCAGGTGGTGCATAGTGTAGATTATTCCCTAAAGTGACCAAGGAGTCAAGGTCGGCTATATAGAGTCATCAACTGCCTAGGTTTCTGTGGATGGCCACTCTCTCCTTTGAACTGTTGGTTGGAGAATGTGAACCAGGTTTATGGATGGATTATCATATTATGATCATTGCTACTTTCATCTTCTAAAGGGCAAATTGTTTTTGTCTTTCTTGGCTATAAAACATTTCATGTTCAAGAGTAAATGGTTTTGTGACTGATTTTGTATCCCTGGGAAGCACACTGATGGGGGCTCAGGTACTACAGTCGCAAGTAGTAGGACTATATTCCCCTCACACTACTGTTCCCTTGGGTCTGTGAGAGAGAGTATGAGTTTTATTTGGGTGACTGTTCTTTCAGAGAACCACCTTGACCTGTTAGAAGTGGGTACAGTTGAGGAAAGAAGGCATTCCCAGTCCAGGGACAGAAAGAGTGCTTAGTAAGAACACATGTCTTTTGACTTACCTATACCACTTCTAGGCCTATACTCCCAAAAGGACCAAAGAAAGAGCAAAAGGACCTATATGTACAATAATATTTTATAGCAACTGTTTTTCAAAGGATCTCAAAATTAGAAACTAAGGAGGTGTCCTAATAGGAAGTGACTAAACTTATGGTATATGAGTATAATGGAATATTATTATGACATAAGAAATGGAACATTTCTTGGGAAAGTGGGTAGATATCTATGAACTGATGCAAAGCAAACTGAGGAGAATTAGGAGAACCATCTATACAATGTCAACATTACAGAGAAAAACAACTTTGAAAGATTTTAGAACTCCCATCAATGCTTTGATAAACCACAGAAAATGAAGTCCAGGAAATGAAGATGAAACATGGTTTTCACTTCATGCCATAGAGGGGATGAACTTAAAATGCAGAGAGCAACAGACATCTTGGAATAAGCTCAACTGGGAATTTGTTTTGCTGAACTATAAAAGTTATAATGAGAGTTTTGTTGTTGGTGATTATGTTGTTGTTTGGGGAGCAGTGAGAGGGATGGATTATGAATGCATGTAAAAGTAAACATTTTTTAAGAGTTAGAGGTAAGTGCTGTACCATTTTCTATGAGCTGAAAAGTCATGAAGTCATGTAATGAAGGACTTTCTGTTCTAAGTAGAAAAGTTCATATTCAGCCCCAAAGGCAGTGAGCCACTGAAGATAATGATCATATTCTTGACTGTCTCTCCTGCACTGAAATATTAAAGTGAAAATTTGGTCAGTAGAAAGTGGCTTTAAGTGAACAATTTATGTGTCTGAATGATGATTCTCATTCCCCTCTAAAAATGTTGTAAACAATGCTTTGGAACAACCAGTCCCAAGTGAGTCTTCCTTCAACACTGCCAAGTTTTTCATCTGATTACTAGACTCAGCAAGGCATTGATGGAGGCAAAATTCCAGTTGGCAAAGGTGTCCCTAGATCATTCTTCTCAAGATAACCAATAAGGATTGTATTCTGTTACCTGCATCTCAAAAGTGTCAAGTGCCATAGATTTCCACTGTACCAGTAACTTGGAAGAGGAAGCCATAATTCATTATTGAGTTGGTCTCTAAACATCATGGGGTCAGAAAACCTAGGTTCTTAAGTTATTAGGAAGTAGCTAAACTTATGAGAATATAATGGAATGTTATTATGCCATAAGAAATGGAGCATTTCATAGGACAATTGGTAGACCTCTGTGAACTGATTCAGAGCAAATTGAGCAGAGATAGGAGAACAATTTATACAATGATGACATTACAGACAAAAATTATGAAAGATTTTAGAACTCTGGTCAATGCATTGATAAACCACAAGTCCAGAAAACTGAAGACAAAACATGTCACTAACCTCAGGCCATAGAGATGATAACTTCAATGGAGAGAGAGAGAGAGAGAGAGAGAGAGAGAGAGAGAGAGAGAGAGAGAGAGAGAGAGAAAGAGAGAAAGAGAGAGAGAGAGAGAGAGAGAGAGAGAGATTTTGGAGCAAGTGTAAATGGAAATTTGCTCAAATTCAGCCCTGTATGACCTGGAGCAAGACACCTGAATTCTCTGGGCATTATCTGTTAAGTAAAATGGTTGGAGCGTGATATCCCTACGATCCCATTCAATGCTGCATTTTATGAAACTTATATACCTGTGGGTTAGGCAGGTGGCTAGGTAGGCTGACATAATTAATGCATTCCAGCAAAGTGGATTAGATTTACAGAATGTGAATTCTTGTTTTCTACCTGCCCACCAATGGAAAATGAGAGATGGGCTTCTGCTAGGAAATTCCCTTGTACTTTTGGTAAAGATATCATAGAGATAGTCAGGTTGCCCTGATGGAATCTTGTAGAGATCTTCAGAAGCATTGGGACTCTTGGATTTCACCTTGAACATCAGCTGGTCTCCCTTGAAACATTAGTTTCTCCCTTCACCCTAAAAAAATTAATTTCTCCCTATTCTGGAGATCCTCGAGCTCCAGACTCATAAAGTCCATTCCCATTCTGTCCCACTCTCCCTCCTTCCTTTTGCCCCAGTATTGATATTTACTGATAGATCTCAATGGTAATTTTTTCATTCATTCAATAACCATTTATTAAGCACCTGCTGCATGTCAGGTACTGGGTCTATGTGCCCAGGATACAGAGATAAAGATGGAGTCCTCTCTACCTTCATAGAGATTATATTTTTCATAGAGGGATATGGAAGGTACTCAAATAAGTAAATGCACAATATATATAAATTAAATACAATGTAATTTGGGTGGAGACTGAGCAGTATCAGGAAAGTTTTTATGGGGGAGATATGAGTTGAACTTTTGAATAATGCTAGAGTGGTAGATGCTAAGAAGCAGAGTGGTAGAAGTACATTCAGACATGGGAGATGCCCAGTGTAAAAAAAAAAAAACTGGAGAAGGAAGGAAGAAAAAGAACAGAATTATAGAGTGTGTGAAGGAGAATAATATGTGAAGTGCCTTCTGAGTTAGCTGAGCCAGATTGTGAAGTACTCTAAATGCTGAATGGAGGAATTAGCATTTTATTTTAGGGGTAATATAAAGCCATTAAAGCATCTGGACCAAGAAAATTACATGACCAGACTATAGCTTTAGGAATATCAATTTGGCAGCTTTGTGGAGGATAGATTGGAACACCTAGGATGGTGTTAGTTAGTAATGGTTCAGATACTTGGTCATGCAAGTCGAGAAATGGTGACAGCTGGGAAGCATGTTGTGAGAGGAGACTGAATAAATGTCGGCAACTGATTGGAACATGAAAGAAAGGAAAGGCCACACTAGTGGATGACTTTGAGATTATAAAGCTGGGTAACTGGAAGGATGAAGGTGCCCTCAACATAAATGGAGAAGTCAGAGGTTTGGATAGGGTGGACAAGGAATCATGAATCCTATTTTCTACATGTCAAGTTTGAGATGCCAATGGAACATGCAACTGGAAAAACCTTGTAGGCAGTTGGTGATAAGGGCCTGGTGCTCAGGAGATATATAGGGCTCAGCTTTTCTGCTTCACTCTGCCACCAGCTGCCTTATTCTACCAAGGTTACCCTTTATCTGTTTATCTGTTTTCTATGTGTTCTTTCATTCTGTCTTTCTATTTATCTATCTATCTATCTATCATCTATTAATTGTTCTGTGGATGTAGATTTAAATATACCTACAGTATGAAGGTGTAAGTTTTGACCTTTAATCTTGTTCTATTTTCTGGCTTACTCACCCACCTGCCCTCATGCTGGCCAGTCTGGGGTTCCAAGAGCAGGGTATACCAGGCCGCTACAGCTCCAGCTCTCAAGTTCTGAGGGGTAACCCTGGCATGGGCAGCATACACTCCAGCCACTTATCTATTTAGGTCCTGAGTCCATACCAGCATACCTTCCATCAGAAGACAAAATCAATCACCACAACACCATTAACTCTTAAACAATAACAACAACACTTTTGCTAAATGATAAACCAAAAGCAATAAGAGTAGTAATATTTATCCAATAGGAGACAAAAGCAGGAATATTGAAAACATAACAGTCTACCCATAAATCTGGGTCACATTGTCCCAGCAATACACCATAGGGAAGAGTGGGCCCTCGCAGGAATTTTGCAAAGAGGTTGGTGAGAAGGGAAATCCATGTGCCCAGGATGATTAGTGACTCTAGACAGCAGACTTTGGTCTTTTTATGAAAAAGTCTGAACCACATATCTCTTACTAGGAAAAAAATAATAACTTTTCTCTGATATCTGCATCCCTTTTGATCCCGACAGTTTTGCTGATTAAAGGCACTGCTGTGCTACCCTTGGGCTGCTAAAGCAGTGACAGACTGTTCCAGCAAACATCTCTACTTGGCACAATGCTAAGAAAGTGTTACACGCTTTCAATGACAAGCAGTTGCCTTAAGCCAGAGAGCTATCACTAGAAGAACATTGTAGATGTTCTCGTTTCTATCTGAATATCTTTCATGTATAGCTCTTTTCCACTCACACACACTGCCAGCCACTTCCTGATTCAGACTCTGATCACCTTCTGCCTTGTCTATTTCCATAGCCTGCTGGTTGGTCACCCTCCTCAATTCTCTCCCTACTTTAATCCATCCTCCCCTTGGCTGTCAGAATGATCTTCCTAAAGTGCAGGTCTTATCTTGTCTCCTCCTTGCTCCCTATAACCTCCAAGATCAAATAGGAAATGCTGTGTTTAGCTTTCAAAACCTCTCACAAGTTGGTTCCTTCATACTCTACTTTTTCCTTCTTAAACATGACACTCAGTTCTTTTTCACTGTCTTCTTCCAGGAATACTCTCCCTCCTCACCTCTGCCTCCCGGATTTCCCAGCATCCTTTAAGACCAAGCTCAAACTCCACTTTCTGTAAGAGGCCTTCTCCTGTCTCTCCTTCCCCTCCCCTTCTCCCAATGTCTTGAATCGCCTCCCATTTACACTACATGTACATGCATGCATACACTAATGTACACACACACACACACACACACACACACACACACACACACACACCTTGTATACCCATACTTTTTTGCATGTTGCTTCCCCATTAGAATGTGAGCTCTGTGAGGACAGGAATAATGGTTTTGCTTTTCTTCATATCCACAGCACTTCATAAATGCACCATTGATTGATTGTTTAGTTAAACTGGTCAACCACCCAGGTCAGTTCTGAGGTTCTGAGGGGTTTCTACTTTTCAGGTTGTAGGTTGTCGTACAGCTATGCAGCCTTTCCCTAGCCAGCCCTTTCAAAGAGCAAAGAATTTTGTTTTGTCCGATCAGGTCTCAGAAAAACTGTGCCTCTGCTCGTAGCAAAGCAGATGCAAAGCTGGTGTCTCCCTCTCTGTTTTTCCTCTACAACCAACAATGGACAGTAGAGCGCAACGTGGGCACCCTGACAGGTTCCCCTTCTCTGAGACTGTAGGTACATTAGACAGCAACAAGCCGGGATAGCTCTCTAAGCATCCCTGTGATTACATTCTCTTCCACTGAGCTGCCTGCCCCCAGCTGCAGTCTTTCAGGCCACAGTGAGTGAGCTTTCTCAGCTGACAGCCCCTCAGCTCCTTAACTGCTACAGCTGGTGCCATTCCTCCTGGTCCCAGCTCCTCCTCTACTCATCTTTCTCTCCTACTCATCTTTATCCAGATGCCTTTTCCCCCCCCACTCTCCTATGGCTTCTCCTTCTGCTCTCAAATGAGATAATATTTATAAAGTGCTTAGCATCATGCCTGGTGCAAAGAAGACACTATGTAAATGCTTATTCCCCACTGTCCTATAACTTTGAATGCCTCATATCAATGCCTCCTCAGAAGCAGCAGCTCATCTCTGATATGATGTGATACTCAAAAGAGCCACCTTTCTATTACGTATAACTCCAAACAGTCCTTATAGAATCTTCCCATAGGTTCCAAACAGTTATTTGATTATTTATAATTTCTCAGTTGTAACCTTAAACATTCTAAAAATAATTGCATGAAAATGAGCCAATGGACAATTTAAATGCTGGGTTCCAAACTGGATGGCAATTTATAGAAGATTTCCAGGATATGGCATGGAATACATTAGCTTAGTAACTCTGATTCAATAGAGGAGTTCTCATTTAATAGAGGCATTTTATTTAGAGTATTTTATTTGTTACTTTGTATGATTTGGGGTGATTGATTAGGTAACTCATTTGACCCATGCCTTTACAATAATATCATAGATTTAGAACTGTAAGGGACTAATAGTATGGTCAAGTGAACAACTTTAAAGCAAGGGGAAGTACACCAATCACTACCCGAAAGAGATCCTATGAGAAAAACCTATAGGAATATCATAGTTAGATTCCAAAACACCCAGCTTAAGGGGAAGATATTATGAGCAACAAGAAAAAAAAACAATTCAAATAGGATGGAGCCACAGTTAGAATCACACAAGACCTAGCAGTAGCTACATTAAAAGACCACAGGTCTTGGAACACTATTTATTGAAGAGCACAAGAACTGGGGTTGCAGCCAAAAATATCATACCCAGCAAAGCTAGGCATAATTCTGAACAAAAAATGAATATTTGATGAATTGCCAGACGTTTAGGATTTTATTGCAAAAAGACCTGAACTTAATAGAAAATTTGACATACAAGATCCAAGAGAAATATAAAGTAAACATCAAAGACTAATTACAGGGGACTCAATAAGAACTGTTTACTTTTTATGTGAGGAAATGTAAACTGTATCTCTAAGATTGTAATTAGTAATTGGGTAGATCGAAAGAAAGATTGAAGTAGAGCTGGGTATGATGTCATTCTAAAAAATAATACTGTCTAGGACAAGGTAAAAAGAGTATACATAAATATGTTAATAATCATAATATATACTATAATATAATATAAAATATAAATATAATAATAAACATACAGATGAGGTGCCAGAGGAAGAACTTATACAGAGGGATTAGATGAGGAAGGAGGGCTGGTAGTTCTGGAACCCTACTCTCATCAGGAATGGGTTCAACAGGGAACAACACATATATACATATACATATATATATATATATATATATATGGGGATAAAAGTCTTCTAAATATATAAAGAAATAAGAGGGTGAGGGAATAGGATGAGGGGTATAGAAGGAAGTCTAGATTAATGAGAATGGGATAAAGAGGGAACAACATCTATATTTGTAAGGCTATAGAAGTCTTTTAAATTCAGACAGAAACAAGAAGGCAAGGGGAAAGGGTGAGGGGGAGAGGATAAGAGAGGGATCCTGGTGGGGAGAGTGGGAGGTTAAGTAATAGGAGGGCAAGGTAGCAGGTAGAAGTAGAGGAGTCAGGAGGGATAGGAAATAAGAGATGCACACAAACACAAAAAAAAGATCAGGAGTAGAATTTATTAGGGAAAAAAATCAGGGGTAGGAATTATGATCTCAGATGAGGTTAAAGCTAAAATAGATTTAATCAAAAGAGATAATAGGACAATTATGCTATATGTCATATTAATCAATATTGTTTTAGACTATTTAAAATAACTAGACAATACAAGGTTGGAGTATTGCTGTGCTGTAGGAAATGATAAGTTGGTAGATTTAGAAAAATATGGGAAGTCTTGGATTTAGGAAGGAGGATATTATCCACCTTAAGAGAAACATAGCACAAACAAGTGTAGTATGGTCTTGCGTAGGTGCATATGAATGTATGTGTATATATGTGTATGATTATAGATATCTATGTATATGTATGTCAATGTAAGTATATGTATGTATGTCTATATGTTTGTGTGTGTGTGTGTGTGTGTGTGTATGAATATATAGGAATATGTGTGTGTGTGTGTGTCTGGGAGAGGAAGGAGGGGCAAAAGAACAAAGTAAAAAGTGCACAGCAGGGAACAAAATGAAACCTACAAGGAAGTGAAGAAAAGATGGACGGCTCTAAACACAATGCATAGTATCTATTATACAAGCTTTCTTGAAATGGAAATTTATTACTTTATGTTTTGAATCCTCTCTTATGTTCTCTGTACACATGGCAATGTTTTCTTTCTCATTTTGTATTTGTTTGTTTCTTTTTTCTTATTTTGTATCTAATTTTAAAATTTACAAATTTACAGAAAGAAAAAAAAAGTGGGGAAGACCTGGCAGTGAGAAGGAACCAGTAGATAGGTAGAAAGGAGGTAGTTTGAGGGGAACATGTGCTAGCTAAGATGGGGAGGTGGGGATTTGGATCCAGGATACATTAGATAATTTGGTCTTGGACAGAAGAAAGACCACCTCTTCATCAGAACCTAGAGTCAAGGAGGAGAGAGAATAGGCAGTTACATCAAGGGGTTTTGTGATCTGGAATGGGGACGGTATCCCATGATGTTAGAAGGTGCTCCTCTCTATAACAGGGCACCTTCTGAAAAAAGTCTTTGAGGTTGTAAGGAGTCTAAATTAATTAGATGTTTCATTTCTTCTGATAAAATTTAGCATTTTATGAAATTAGTTTATTTGAAATGAGGGCTAGATTTGGCAAATTACCCATCCACTTAAATCTATGTCTATACCTATTATTCATATCCATATCCACATATATATATATGCATACACATATACATATATGTGTGTGTGTGCATATGCATGTATGTGTTAATTACTTGGGATAAGCAATAATTTTGGTAAAGTTTCATTTTGTGACAATAATAGCCATGCCTGTGTGTTTTTACTAAAACTAGACTGATTCAAAATGTGTGACCTTGACCAGACGTTTGCCCAGGTTTCGTTAGTTCTCTCTCAGTTGAGTCTGGCTTTCTTGCCATGCAAACATATTTTGCTGCAATTTTAATTCTGTGCTTTTTAAGAAGACACATCATTCCAGGGAAATGTGAATAATCGATAGCTCTTAAAGAGTACACTTAAATCATTGTAAGAGAAATAGCAGTCTCTATAGATACAGGGGAAATTGTTTCAGGAGTCACTGAAGCCCACAATGAAGCAGGTTCACTTACACAAAAATGGAAGGAAGGAGGTACCATCAAAAACAAAGCAAAATTTTAAAAGCCAAGAACTGACCAACCATTGCTGTGAAACCTAATTAATCCTCAGAAAACAAAGGTCTTCCAAGGGAGTAGAGATCTAGAGGAGTTGTTACTGATTCCTTTTTGATAAGATAAGGGCTTCTTCAAGGAGGAAAAACATTGAGAAGACCAGTTTTAAAAAAAAAAAAACCTTTTAACCCTTGTTATGAAGATAAGTTAAATTGCTTGTCATGGATATCAATACAAATACTGGAGTGCTGGACATTGGGAAAAGGTAATTTTTACTGATGAAACTCATTTTTTGATTCAAAGCTCTACCAAAACCATAATCAGATGAAGTCCAGGTGAATCTGTAGATGTGGGCATCTTCATTAGACAGTAAAACATCCATTTAAAAAAAAAAAAGATTATTTGTTTGTTTGGATGGTGTTTAATTCCAGTGGGCCTAGAAGTCCTTTCTCTATTGAAGGCATGATACACCGACAAATATGCTGAGAAGCAAAATTGTTCCAGAATTACAGAAGTTCCTACATGGAGACAGGAAATGATGCTGCACCAGGCTGCATGATACAAAAGTTTAAGAAATTTCTCCAAGTGACAGGGATAATAGGCTTTCATGACCTGGCAATTCTACTGACTTGAATCCCATTGAAAAATCATAGGCTATAGTCATGCTGGGAAATGTTTAAAAACAACAATAAAAAACTGCACAGCACACACTTTTAATTGTAATCTGCATTATTAACATTTGCCCTATCATTTTCTTAAGTCTAGACAATCAACGAACAATAAATCAAGCCCTGATTTATAGTGTTTGCCAATGTCCAAGTCGTAAATGCTCACACTGAACATTTACCATTCAGCTCTCCCAAGGCTAGAAGCTGGTTCCAACACGGCCCTGGCTATGGGCAAATCTAGATATCAAAAAATGTACTGGTTACCGAAGGAGTGCTTATTTGCCAACGCAATGTATGCTTTCATGACAAAGACTTGGAGATTATATGTCAAAAACTTGTGAAATCCATGGCAAACTAAGGGGAAAAAGCAGTTGAAGCAAATAGAAGACATCGTATATAAAAAGCTTTTTTTTTTTAAGACGTAAATAGTCGTAAGACTGCCAAAAATGCAGTCCCAGTTAATTCACACACCAGTATATAACCCACACTGTACTATGGTGCCTCCTATATGGGACCATATTGTATTGTAGGTGTACTGATATGGGAGGAGCACGGTGTAATCAATAGAGTGGGAGGTGAAAAGTCAGGGAGATCCGAGTTCAAATCCTGCTTTTTATGCTTCCTGGCTATGTAACTCTGGGTAAGATGGTTATCTCCTATGTGCCTCAGAAAATGCCATACGATTTAGGATTACAAAGTAGAAAGGAACCTTAAAGGTCACCTCGTTGAATGAGAGTTTTATTTATTGAATTTAGTGATTAGAAAATTGAAGCCTGAGAGGTATGGAGATTGTCCAAGGTCATATAGCTAATAAGTACTATCCAGCTACACTGAACTCTTCCCACTATACAATGGTAGTTTACCTTCTCATTTTACAGATGAAGGAACTGAGGCCCAGAGGAGTTGAGCAAACAGCCCAGTTTTTAGGTTTTAAGTGGTTTACAGAATGCAGGATGGGATGATGAGAGCATAATGAATTTCTAGACAGTTTGGGTTCAAATTCAGGCTGCAATTACTACCTGTGGCAAATTACTTTTCAAATGTGGGCTTCAGTTTCCTCATCTGCAAAATGAAGGGAGTGACTACCTTACCTTTAAGGTCCTGTCTGGTTTTTATACTATATCTGTTAAGGCATAGCTAGGTCACAATCTGTTTTGGTAAAAGTCATTTTCTTTATTGAAGGCAACTTGGTGGCTCAGAAGGTCAAAGTGCTGGGCCTGGAGCCAAAAAGATCCGAGTTCAAATCTGGCCTCAGACACTCACCAGCTGTGTGACCCTAGTCAAGTCACTTCACCTTGTTTGCCTCAGTTTCCCCATCTGTAGAATGATCTGGAGAAGGAAATGGCAAACCACTCCAGGTTTTCTTTGCCAAGAAAACCCCAAATGGGTTCACAAAGAGTTGGATGCAGCTGAGCAACAAAAATGTTCTTTTATTAGTGGAGGAAGTTCCCTCCAACTGCCATTGAATACTTGATTTTATCAGTGCTGGGAACCCCTTCCAGTGACATAGATGTCTTTGAAGATAACTGAAAGATTAAATGACTTGCCCATTTTACAGATAAGGAAATTGAGGCTGAGAGATTAGTTAAGTGACTTGCCAGTGAGTGTCTGAAGCAGTATTTGTCCTTGAGTCTTCACTACTTTGCCTAGCTGTCTCATTTTATGCTTTTATAAAAATGGGCTTCATTGGCATAAGGAACTCTCCCAAAGCAGACTGGCACCATCTCTAAATCTAATAGTCTAGAGCAGGGGTGGGGAAGGTGGGGCCTGGAGGCCACATGTGGCCCTCTAGGTTCTCAAGTGAGGCCCTTTGACTGAATCCAAACTCCCCAGAACACATCCCCTTTGACTGAATTCAAACTTCACTCTCTGAAGTTTGGATTCAGTCAAAGGGCCTCACTTGAGAACCTAGAGGGCCACATGTGGCCTCCAGGCCCCAGGTTCGCCACCCAACTTGCCTGCAACACTGGGGGGTTAAATGACTTACCTGACATTACAGGGCTGGTACATGTCAGAGGTCTTCCTGACTCCACTGACAGCCCCCTAACCATTATACCCTCCTGCCTCATGATTGCCCATTAGGCTGCATCACCAGAAAGGTGTGGGTCAGAGTGGAGGGGGTGAGAGTCCCTTTCTCCTTTCCCCAGGAAGCATGGGTCCTGTCCTGGAGACCATCATTAAGGGCTGTGTTCAGAGGAGGGTAGGCAGCATTGTGCCATGAAGAGTGCTGGCCGTGGAGACAGAGCTCAGGTCCAAGCTCTGTGTGACTTTGAGAAAGTCTCTCTGATGAGATTGGGATCTGGGCCCCAGAAGGGAAAAACCCTGGACTTTACCACATGGCCAAATCTGTGGCATTCCCCTGGGAAATGACAGGGTTATGTGCCCATTGAAGAGGGTCTCATTCAGTTTTAGAAGCCGAGACCTTTGCCACTAATAGTTGTCCAAAGTCTCAGCTGCCTTTTTAATCTTATTCAAATGCGCTTTCCTTCCTGGCCTGGAAAAGAACCTGGCTTCTGTTTGTCTCTCCTTATTTCCCTTTGAAAGCAAACTTCCCCCCTTTCCAGCTCCCTTCATTACCTATTCTCATTGTCTGTTCAAATCTCTCAGACATTCCAAAGGAAATTCTCACTTGGACCCTTTTCTTTATCACCTCCCCCCTTCAACTGGCCTTGCATTGTGGCTACACCCAATCTCCCTTCCATTGTTTCACCTTCCTATGGCCTTTGGTCATTTCTCACCCTTAATCCTAGCTAGGCACCATGAGGTCCAGGACCCAGGAGTTCTGTTCACCCCAGCTTACTAGCCACTCCCATCCAGATCTCCTTAGACCCCTCCTCCCATCACTCCAAACTGCTTGGCCACTCCTAGACCCCTCCCCCAGTCTTTCTGTACTTAAGTTTCACCCCAGTCCCCACTCAGAGGCTGGGAATTTCCCATGCCCCTAGAGGCTGAGACTCCCACACCTGCCCAAGTTTACAGGAGTCACCTGGCCTGACCACCTTAGCCACCAGCCCTCATTTAGAAGCTGAGCTTTCCTCAGGCCCAAGAAGCTGAGACTGCCTCACACCGCTGGTCCTTACAAGCATCACCTGACCACATTAACCCCCATTTAGATCAGTGATGTTTGGGTTCCTTTGGAGTCTGACCTATATGCTTTATCTTTAATAAACTTTTTCTCTGGCTGGAAGAAGATCTGGGTTGAATTCATTCAGGCAGATCTGCACCACAATTTGGGGGTCAGCACCCCAAAACCTCCCGCAATCTTGGGGTGCCTCTGTGCATCTAGGAGCACCCCAAAGCCCCCACCTCTTCATTAGTACTCCGTTTCCTCATCTGTAAAATGCAGGTGTCAGCCAGGTCACCTTTGAGGTCCTTTCCCGCTCTAGGTCGACGATAATGATCAGTGATGGAGGGGTTCACAACAAGGGATCAGTTAAAGTAATTTAACCTGGAGTCTGTGAATGGTTCATTTAATTTTCTTCAATATGTTGATAATTGGATTTCAGCATAATTGTTTCCCATTGTAATGCTATTTATTTTATGCATTTAAAAACATTATTCTGAGAAGGGCTCTACAGGCTTCATCAAAGTGGTTCATCTCACACACATGCACACACACACACACACACACACACACACACACTCAGGCGCCTCCAATCTAGTGGAAGCCTGATAGTGATCATCCCGTACTGAAAGGGCCATTATACACATGAGGACGGAGATTTATTCTCCCTACCCCAGCAGAGTACAACTAAGACCAGCGAGTAATCTCCATATAAAGAAGAATTTCTAACAGAGCTGTCTTTCCAAGAGTAGACTGAGCTGCCTTGACAGATAATGAGCTTCTCATCCCGGAAAGTCTTCAAGTAAATCTGCTTGGCTGTAGAGGAGTCGCACCTGAGTAATGGGTTAGACTCCACCTCTGAGGAGCTGTTAGGTGGTGTAACGGACAGAGCGTGGGCCTAGAGTCAGGAAGATGTGAGTTCAAATCCAGCCTCAGACACTTGCTAGCTGTGTGACCCTGGGCAAGTCACTGCACCCTGTTTGTCTCCGTTTCCTCATCTGTAAAATGATAGATACTCCAGTATCTCTCCAGAAAACCCCAAACGGGGCCACAAAGTCAGACATGATTGAAACAACTGAACAACAGATCTCTGGGTCCTCGAAGATTCAGTAAGGCTGTGATCCAAATACCAATAATAAGTTCTCAGATTGAGGGCTTTACAGAACCTTAGAGACCATCAAATCCAATCTGTCATTTTTCATATGAGGAAACTGAGGCACAAAGCAACTAAGTGAGCTAGCATCTGAAATGGGATTTGAACCCCGGTAGCCAAGGGCACCAGTCTAGACGCCACTCCATGGGGCCCTAGCCTTGGGTGTTCTGAGATGGGAAGATGGAGGTGACTGGGGAGCTTGACTGCCCTCCTGGGCTAGGCTGTGGCATTCAGGCTCGGAGATGCTTTATGACCGCTGCTACTGCAGATGCTGATTATACACCCCCGCAGTGAGGAAGCTGCCAGCACAAACCATGATGAATGGTCACTGTGTATGTCTGTATCCCCAAAGGGCCAAGCTTGCGCAGAGGCAGAACAGGCAGCATAGGCAGCTGCCCACAGGGAATGCTTTCGGGGTCCTCAGAAGGCCCCCAAGTCCTTCAAAAGACCTTCCCAGAGTGTTGACTGATTCATAAAACGGAGGACAAATCCTTCCATTCCTTAGGGAGACATGAGACTACAGCCACACTCCCACTAAGATAGGTGCAAATTACTGATACCACATCCTTTCAAGAGAGCAGGATTGATGAAGAGGAGGAATGAAGGAGCATCAGCTTTGCGTGCCTGTAAAATATGTGGGGGGAAATGGGGGGAGTGGGGGGGAATACTAAGGAGAGAGTGAAGTTGTACAAAACAGGAAACGGGATTGTTATTTTTCAGTCATGTCAGACACTTTGTGACCCCATTTGGGGTTTTCTTGGCAGAGATAGTAAAGTGGTTTGCCATTTCCTTCTCTAGCTCATTTTACAGATGAGGAAACTGAGGCAACCAAGATTAAGTGACTTGCCCAGGGTCACACAACTAGTAAGTGTCTGAGGCAAGATTTGAACTCAGGAAGAGGAGTCTTCCTGACTCCAGACCCAGCACTCTATCCACTGTGCCACCTAGCTGCCCAAACTTGGGGTGCTAAAGGCAAATTTTGCTGATTTCACAGTTTTCCCAAGGGTTGACCTTGACTAAAGGTACAATCCAGTAAAGTCAATTTCACAAGATTTTTACCATCTCCTGTTTGCCTCATGTCCACATAAGTTGTGAGGATGACTATTGGTGGAGAGAGAGGGTTGGGGGGGAGGAAGAGAAAAAGGAGGAAGAGGAGAAAGGGGGAGGAGGAAAGGTGGGGGAAGAGGAGGAGAAGGACGTAGAGGAGAAAGGGGGAGGGAGAAGAGGAGGAGGAAGAGAAGATACAACTTCTTAAAATGGCTCAGTGATAAACTCTGACTCACTCACTAGATGAGGAAAAAAAAAAGCTGGTCCTGATGTACTCATTTCACTGCACTTCCACACATATTTTTAAGCTTCTATAAGTAGCAGACACTGTGATAGGCACAATGCCTGCCCTCGAGGAGCTTAAATTCTGCTTGGGAGAGGTAGACACCATAGACACTCATTATAAATGCAAAATATCTGCCAAGAAAATGCAAAATCATTTGGAGGGGGGAAGGGCATTGGGGAACTAATAATCCAGGGAATCTGGAAAGGCTTCTTCTAGGAGGTAGCACTAAACCCAGCTTTTTGAAGGGATAAGAGACTGCCGGTTGCAGAGCTGAGAGAAAAGAGCCTTCCAGGTAAGGGGTTCAGCCTGAACAAAGGTGAGGTGAGGGGACATGTAAGCAAGCAGCAAGGAAGGGGCAGCCTGAATTTAGGGTTAGCTTAGGTCGCTCTGTGGCCAAAGTGCCAAGCCTGGAGTCAGGAAGACCTGAGTTCAGATCCGTTCTCAGACATTTACCAGCTGTGCGACCCTGGGCAAAGTCACTTGACCTCCACTTGCCTCAGTTTCCTCATCTGTAAAATGGCTATAATAATAGCACCTCCCTCCCGGGGCTGTTGTGAGGATCAAAAGAGATAATAATTGAGCACAGTGCCTGGCACATAGTAGGCTCTAGATAAATGTTAGCTATTATCAAGGAGGTCGGAGCTTACAGAGCATGAAGGGGAGTGAAAGGAAATAAACCTGAGGCGAGGGACAGCTCATTTCTGGAGCTTTTTAAGTCCGACTCCCCAAGCACCACAGCCCTCAGAGCCAAGGATGGGAGGCCGAGAATGATTAATCCCCCTTTCACGGAGGAAGAAGCTAATTCCCCACTTAGCACCAGAAAACTTTAACAGGAGATCCCGCTGTTCTATAAAAGACTTTGACCCTTGCTCTCTGTATCATCCCGAAAGGAAAGGAGAAGAGAAGAAAAACGATTACAACAGCCCCAACTTGCTGAAGCACGCAGAGGTGTCAGGGGCACACCTTGAAGGGGCCGGAGCCATCCTTGACTCCAGCCAGATCTGGGTTCGAGGCTGGCCTCTGACCCATCATGGCTGCCAGAGAAGTCACTCGGCATCCCAGCAGCTCTCTGTAAATTCTTTCATTGGGAGAAGGAATTTGCTCACTGAAAGTTCTTGATTCTGTGACCTTAGCTCAATTTCATTGCTAATTTTACTATTCAGCAGACAGGGATGATTTCAGCTTTCATACTGCACTGAAAATTCTTTTTGTTCCAACTGCCACACTGTTTCCCCAAAGTCCGTGCTGCATCACTACCCTGATTTTGCTATCTTAAGAGGCAGACAGAAGACCCGGCCTCTGGACACTTCTGAGCAGAGTTGGCAAATGCCTACACCCTGGCATCATCTTGTTTCCCAAATATAGACGGGCCTTCATCAATGAAGGCACCATGTAGCTATAAGCACTGAGAAACGAAAAACATTGATTAAGTGCCTAGTGTTCCACAATTGGTACTTATGTTGTTATTCAGTTGTTTCAGTCACGTCTGACTCTCCCTGACCCCATTTGGGGATTTCCTGGCAAAGATACTGGAGTGGTTTGCCATTTCTTTCTCCAGCTCATTTTATAAATGAGGAACTGAGGCAAACAGAGTCAAGTGACTTGCCCAGGGTCACACAGCTAAGTGTCTGAGGCCAGATTTGAAGCTCTCAGTAGTAAGAGATCTGAGTGTGGTACTTTTTTCCAGGGGGCTTTCACATTCCCTCTCTCATTTGATCCTGACAGCCTTCCTCTGACGTAGACAGGGTGAATTTTCCCTACATCTTTTACAGCTAAAGAGAGGTCGTGACTTGTCAGAGGCCACACAGCTCCTTGGTTGGACCTTTTCATATTGGTGCCTTTTGCCCCTAATAAATCATGAGCCCATAAAAACAGGGACCAGATGTCAGCTAAATTTTTCCTTTCCCCTCTAGAGATCAGCATCGGGCTCACGCATACAGCAAGCACTTAATAAGTATTAGACTTGTATTTTATGTTTGTGGCATATCAGGGCCCAAGTTGCCTGCCTCCTAGGCCAGGGTGTTTCTATCAGCATTCTCCCAGCAAGACAGAAGACAACTAGTCAGTGCAAGGAAAACCTGAGTTCAAATCCTGCTTCAGACATTTATAATCTGTGTGACTCTGGGGAAGTCACCTAAACTCTCTCCACTTCTCTTTTACCCTCCGTAAAATGGGGATAATAGCATCTACCTCCCAGGATAATTGTGAGAACCAAATGAGAGAACACATGTAAACTTTCAAGTAATAATAATAACAACAACAACAACTAACCTTTATATAGCTCTTACTATGTGCCAGGCACTGTGCTAAGAGCTTTACAAATATTATCTCGTTTGCTCCTTGTAACAGTCCTGGGAGGGAGGTGCTATTATGATCCCCTTTTTATGGATGAGGAAACTGAGGCAAACAGAGGTTAAGAGGCTTACCCAGGATCACTAGGAAGTATCTGAGGTTGGATTTGAACTCATGTCTTCTAGACTGCAGGCCTAGTGTCCTATCCACTACAGCATGGAACTTTACACAAATTCTAGCTATTATTTTTATTATATTACCAAGAGAAGGGAAACCATTACCCAGTTCCTCTGGCAGGGCCCACTCGTTAGAGTACGTAAGAGGCTTCGCCTACAGCCATTTGATTAGAGAACTCAATCTGGAGAAAACTGCATTCTCCTTAATTTCTTCCTCAATAACCTTGATGTGCCTGCCAGGTCTTACAGGCGCTGAGCAATTGGCCTTTGTCTGAATCATTCATTGTCTTAATGTAGGGGAATCAATACGTGAATCTCTCCACCCCCGCCTTGCCCTTGGGGATGGATGTATTAAAAGCCATTAGTATTCTGGAGGCTGCCTGGTATTTATTTTCTGGGAGAAAGGACAGAAGCCAACACAGGAATGAAGAGAAAAGATATTTCAATCGCCCAGCTATCACCACTCTGTACTGTTGCAGGGCCTGTATGTACCAGCAGATAACTGTGCAACCTGGAGATTCACAGGCTCAAAGGTTAGCCCTGAAAGGGACCAGAAGCCAAGCCCTCATTTTAAAGATGAGAAAACTGAGGATCAGGAAGGTGGAACGACTAGTGTGCCCAAGTGTATCAGAGACAGGACTTGAATTCAGGGTCAGAATTCTGGCTCTAGAGTAAGAGCTCATTCCTCTGCATCCTTACACACTCCTGGGGTCCTTTGAGGAAGGATCAGAGGCTCACATTTGAGCTTGAAGGGAACTTAGAGGTCATCCAGTCCAATTACCTCATTTTATAGAGAAGGAAACTGAGGCCCACAGAGAAGAAATGACCTGCCCAAGAGCATACAGGTAGGAAGTTTCAAAGTCATGACCTAAACCCAAGTCCACTCATTCCAAATACAACCTATCTTTCAGCACCCAGGCTAATCAGGGTTAGGCAGTCCCATCAGCACTGCTTAAACCAGGTGGCTCTCACCTAATTCCTGTGGTGGGGTTAATGTCTCATAACGGTTTTTTCATAGGAATCTGTTGGAGTCCAGAAATTCTTTGTAATACAAACCAAGTGATCACATAAGATTGCAATTTCCAGGGCTCTGGTAGATGATGGAGGATACACTGTTTAGGTAAGTGTGTATCTTGTAGGATGCCTTCTATCTCACTCACAGGTGGCCGTGTGTTCCAGAACTGCCTAGGGACGGGTCCGATTGAGTCTTGTGAACGACAATCTCAGAAGAGTAGAATGACAAGATGTATTGGTTGAAGCCTATGGGCAGAGAAGTAAATGCCTAGGCTGCTTGCCTCTGGCTCACAAATGGGCTACTCAGACTAATAATGAGCCTAGAGTAGCCAACTTGGCCTTAGGCTAGACTGGCTGGTCCACTTTCACAAGCATTCATTAGCCCTCCAACAGAGAAACAGGCCCCATGGACTCCACCACAGCCTACTTGTCTCTTCCCCCTCCATAATTTGTAATCTCAGGGAAAACCATCAGTGACATTGCCCTGTAGCATGGTAATGTTGTGACTGGATCATAATAAACATATGTAGTCCAGCAAAAACGAATGCCCGCATTGGTCATGCCCCAAAATGTGATGTTCTCTCTGCATTTCAAATTCATTCTCTCACTGGCAGCTGGTGAGTTTCATCTTCAGCCTTCCAGGCTCATGGTTTAGTCATGGCACTGATCAAAGGTCTGATGTTGGTGTTGTATCATGGCCCAAAGGTCTCGAGTCTCTCTAAGCTATTTTTCTCTATGAGGCTCTTGTTGCTGTATATTAATTAGTTCTCCTGGTTCTGTTCACTTTACTCTATATTAGTTCAGAGAGGTTTTCCTAGCTTCCTCTTAAACTGTCCATTTCATCATTTCTGATGGTATAATAATATTCCTCTACATTCATGAACTACAATTCGTCTGGACATTCTCCGATAGGAGGATGCTCCCTTAGTTTCTAATTTTGGCAACTGAGAAAGGAACTTCTGTAAATATGTTGTGTGTAACCACACGTGCACTCATATGTGTGTACACATATATATGCATATATGTGTGTATACATCTAAATATACACATACAAAGGAAGTATACCTATATAACTATAGATACATAAAGAGATTACAAATCCCTTATAAGGAGTTTTATGTGTGTGTCTCTGTATATGTACACACATGTGTATATATTTATACTTATGTGTACATAGATTTATGTGTGCATATATGCATACATGGATGCATACACACATCCTTTCCTCATTCTTTGTTCTCTTGGAGCACATGTTTAGTAAACAACTGGGTCAAATAACGTACACATTCTAGTAACCTTTGAGGCATAGTTCTAAATTGCTTTACAGAATGGTAGAACTAATTCACAGCTTTACCAGAAATTCAGTTGTGTGCCTGATTTCCCTCAGACCCTCCAGCAATTGTCATTCTCTTATTTCATCATCTCTGCTAATATGATTGGTATGAGGAAGAACTTTAAAATGGCTTTAATTTGCATTTCTCTACTTGGTTAGTTGGGGCAGCTAGGTGGCACAAAGGATAGAGCACCAGGCCTGGAGTCAGGAAGACCTGAGATCAAATCTGACCTTAGATACTAGCTATGGGCAACTCATTTAAGCCTGTTTGCCTCAGTTTCCTCATCTGGAAATAAATAAGCTGGAGAAGGAAATGGTGAACCACTCCAGTATCTTTGCCAAGAAAACCCCAAATGAGGTCAAAAAGAATCGAGCATGACTGAACAACAACTTAGTTATTTAGATCCTTTTTTTATACGATTATTGATAGATTGAATTTCTTCCTTTGAAAAAATGCCTGTTGATGAACAAACATCCTTTGACCATTTATTGGAGAATGGCTATTATTCTTATAAATTTTAATCAGTTCTCTAAATGCTTGCGATATAAGAGCCTTATCAGCGAAACTTGGAAAAGGCTAGGGCACCAGAACTTAGTGGATAAAGTGCACAACTTTCTGGAGTCAGGAAGACTTGGGTACCAAAGTTGCGTCTACCACTCACTAGCCGCGTGATCGTGGGAACTCACTTCATCTGTTGACATTCATTTCTTCATCTGTAAAATGAGAAAGTGGCATAAACACGTGCAAAACAATGGGAGTTTGAATCATGGTTCTGCCATTTTGTGGCTCTTTGGCATTCAATGAATCACTTCAACTTTCCGGCCCTCAGTTTCCTCAATTATAAAATGAGAAGGTTGCATTAAATCACCTCAAAGGTCCCATCCACCTCTAAATGTATGATGTTCTACAGTCAAATGAGATCATGTCTCTAAAATGCTTTGCCAAACTCAAATCACATAAATGCCAATATTTATGCAGGAGGGGGAGAGGGACACCTGTGATTTCATCAACAGCATGAATGGAGAACTGGCTGTGATGTCAGGAGCCCTTAGATTTATGCCCCAACTATTTCATATCCTGGCTGGCCTGCTTGGGGCTGGCTCCTTAACCTCTTAGCATCCCAGGCAACTCCCTAAGGCTCAGAGAAGCCATCAGTCTATGGTGGTAATAGAACTTCTTCACCAATCTCTCCCTATACCAATAAAACCAGTCTTTAGTTGGTATAAAATGAGGCAAGCTAGGTGGGGAGGTGTATAGAGTACTGGATTTAGAGTCAAGAAGACCAGGATTCAAATCCTTCTTTAGATACTTACAGGGTGTCTGACCCTGGGCAAGCACCTTGACCTCTCTCACCCTTGGTTTCTTTAATTGTAAAATGGGGATGATAATAGCCCCTGCCTCACAGGATTGCTGTCAGGATCGAGTCTGTTAGTTAACAAGCATTTATTAAAGAAGTGGCATACATTATGCAAAGCTTAAAATTTTAGCAAGGTTCAACTTTTTATTACTACCAATCCCTGGACTCCTCTTAATATCACACTTTTTGTTGCAGCTGGTGGAAAATCGCCTGCCCATCTTCTCAATATAGGTGATCAATGCACACAAAAGGAAGTATCCTTCCACATAGTGACTTTCCCCATCACAGTTTTGACATATCGGGGGTTGGTATAAGTAATGAAATGAGAATCTGGGGGAAGTTTCATGGAAGCCAAAGATGACACACGAAGGCCAGCAGACAACACAGAACCTATAACCAAATACTTGACTCAAATTTTACAATATGATACTGTAAACACACCATAAAAGAAAAAGAAAAAATTAAGATTTCTTCTCTAGTGTGAAGGGAGGGCCAAAAAATCTTACGTGAATTTTCCAGATCATGGAAATGCCACATCCCTAACCCCATGATGTAGAAGAGATAACCGTATAATCTGTCTATAGAGACCAAAACAGCCCAGCAGGCCTACCTGGGTTTGTACCCAAAGACAACAGTTAATTGTCCTGGATTAGCCATCACTGAGTAGAGCTTTAATCTCTAGAAATAGCCTCATTTAAATCCAATTCATGGGCAAGTCAAGATGCCACCCTTGTGAAGTCATTGGTCCTCTTCAAGGATGAAGGATGAAAACAACAAGAATAAATGGCCACTATGGTGGAACCCAAGACAAGCCTGATCTTTCAATCCCTTTCAACCCCAGATCCTGATTTATGGGGTCAACATGAAAAGGGTGGTGAGAGGAAGTCTGAGGGAGGATTCTGTGCTAGCCTATGTCAGAATGAGCTGCCGGGTGCTTTTTCAGTAATGAACAAAGGCTGAAGTGGTTTCAGCCACTGGCCGAGCAGGAATTTCAGGCCATCAATCACTTTAAGTGAGTGAAATGCAATTCTGGATGGCTAACTGAAAACAAGGCAGCCTAGGTGGCACAGTGGATAGAGTGTGGTGCTTGGAGTCCAGAGGACCTGAGTTCAAATCTAGCCTCAGACGCTTAGTAGCTGTGTGACCCTGGACAAGTCACTGTTTGTCTCAGTTTCCTCATCTGTAAAATAAGCTGGAGAAGGAAATGGCAAACCACTCTAGTACCTTGGCCAAAAGAATCCCCAAAAGGGGTCATGAAGAATCAAACACGACCAAAACAACCAAACACACTTGGCCATTTCTTCTCAGGATGGGCAGCCTGAGAGTCAAGGAGACGTTTGGGGGCCCAACTTTGGAACTGCTAAAATCAACAGCCAAGGTTTATAAGTTGGGCATAGGGAGGACAGTGGGGGCAAACCACTGCCCAAAGGGCAGCTAAGGAGCAGAATTTCTTCTTTATCCAAGCGTCATTCAAAAGGCCCATGATGAGGGCCAGCATGGCTGGATTGCTTTGTGCTATTAGGGATTGAAATTCTAAACATGACACATATTTTGATAATGCGTGAAAGCTTGAAACCATATTCCAATGTATCTGTGATCTCACTGGTATGAACATTCCCTGAAATGATGCAGATTGCGAGCTGTCCATGCCTGCCTATCTTGGGTGACTCTTGTCCATGACTTACCATGAAGGGTCTACTCAATTTAAACAGGCCTGCCTTGCTTTCTCTCCAAATGAATAACATTCTAGTGGTGTATGTGGGCTGTCCACCATCTATGCCTCCCTTTCACCACGTGAGCAGCCGACCTCCTTTGTAGCTCATACATATCTTCGATGACATCATTGACATTGTTTCTCCTTTCTAATTCCATCTTTGTAATGTCTAGTTGGAGTCCTCAGATCAGAAAGGACTTCAGAGGTCATCCATCAGGTCCAATTCCCTTATTTTACATGAGGAAACTGAAACATGGGGTCATGAAGTGATGTGCCCAAGGTCACACAGGTAGTTGGTATCTCTGAAACCTGATATTTTGAATCTAAAGTCAGTTTATTTCTCCTACAACTCACTGTAATCAAATCCCTCTGGCCCTCTGGGCACTCACTAATTTCAGTTCTTTGGAAACTGGGTAGAGCTCCTTGAAGTCAGGAAGGCCTGGGTTTGAGTCCCAGGCCTTATTAACTTATTAACTGTGTAATTATGGTCAAATCATTCAATCTCTCCCTGTGCTTCAGTCTCCATGACTCATAGCTGCACATAACAATATATAACATAATAATATGCAATAGTAACTTAACATAGCATAGTAATATATAGCATAACATAGTAATATGCAATAGTAACATACATGTTATTTTATTTGAGTCTAAAACCAAAAAAAAAAACACAAAATACGTACTGACATTTATCATACTCATTTTACAGAAGAGGAAACTGAACATCGAAGAAGTGAGATTTGAACCTCCAAGATTCTATCCACGATGCCAAACCACCTCTCTAATGTCATAGAATCACAGATTCAAGTGAGAAGGAATATTAGAGACCACCTGGTCCTGGTTGCATTTGTTTCTCTCATTCTAAATCTAGCACTCTATCTACTGGACCATATTGCCTCTAGATGTTGTGCCAATGCTCTGCCCGCTTCTTGGCATCCTTCAATCCCTGCCCTAAGCCCTGGTACTAAAATCTGCTACCCCACCCTTCACTGCCAGGCAACTCTGAGAACTGTGAGACCTTTCCCATGAGAACAGCAGTGCCGCTCCCCACCACCAGCCTGGAAAGCCCCCATCTCCAGGCAGAAGGGACTTCAAGCAAACCCTCCTATTTTATGAAAGAGAAAGAGAAGCCAGCAAAGGCTCAAGTGAGGGAAAGAGATGGAGCATCAGCCTCCAGACTCCCGGGCCTATCCAGTGGATGATCTGACTCCAAAGGCCTTGTCATTTCCTGCTCCTGGTGTAAAAAGGGCAACAACGACTCCAAAGTCCTCCCAAATGAATATATTCTATGGGGCCTTTAACTCTGATTAAGGAGAAGGGTTCCACAGTTTCCCCTGAGAGTCTCAAAAGGACTCTAGAACCATCGATAGTATATGGATTGTAACACGGTCCAAAGCCAAGTCTGCTGTCAGGGAAAGATCATGCAGTCCTGGTGGGAATTACCTTGGAATGAGGTTAATAATGGAGCTAACATCTGGATAGTGCTCAAAGGTTTGCTAAGTGATATATATCTATACACACATGCATGTACATATGTATGTATGCGTATAACATATATGTACATTATATGTATGCATGCATTGCATTATACACATGTATATGTATATGTTTATGTGTATATATGTATGTGTATAATATATATGTATAGTACATGTATATGTATGTGTGCATGTGTGTACATGTGTATATATTTATGTGTGCATGTCTATGCATATATGTATGTTATAATGTATGGGTATAGTCTGTGTGTGTGAATGTATATGTATGTATGTGTATGTGTGTGTACATATTTATATGTATGCATATATGCAATGGATAACATATGCACAGTATGTGTATATGTGTGCGTGCATATGTATGCATGTGTGTACATGTGTGTGTATATTTAATGTTAATATATGTATGAATAGGTATGTTGTATAACATATATGTATAGTGTGTGTATATATGTATATGTGTATGTGTGCATGTATATGTGTACGTGTATATATTTATATGTATGTATATGTGTATGTATATATGTATGTGTGTATATATTCTCATTTGATCCTTACAATGACCCGGTGATTTAGGTGCTATTTTACAGATGAGAAATCTGAGGTTGAGAGAGGTTACATGACTTTCCTAGGATCACCAAGGGTCTGAGTCAACATTTGAACTCAGGTCTTCCTGACACTAAACCAAGGACTCTCTCCACTGTGCCCCCTAACCGCCACATAGTGTTTTGACAAAACTCAAATTCCCTCCATGTTAACTGGTGTTTGTTCATAAATAATAGCGTCATCCCCCAACAGACGAGCTGCCTTGGGAAGCAGAGATCATCATCACTGGAAGTTTTCAGACAGAAGTCAGATGGCCACTTGCTGGGGAGATTATAAAAGTCAGTTTTATTCAGACACAGGTTGGACTACGAGATGCCTTCTGAGAGCCTTTCCCCCTCTGAAATCTATTAAAGATAAAAAGTAGAATCATCAAGGGCAAAAAGAGAAGTCATCAAGGCATTTAGGGTTAATCTTCCTCAATACTCCTTTGGTCTCTGCCACGGTTCCGTTGAGCTGATGACGGTTGCTTGTTGTCTGTAGCAGAGGCCTCCCCCCTTCTCGATGATCAACTGCTACTCGGGGTGATCGGTGTCAGAGGAGGTCAAGTCATTGGGTGGAGGGAAAGGGATCGGGGAAAGGCAGTGAGCCTGCAACTCAGCCTCAGAGGAAATGGCTTTCTTGTTTAGGCAGTCCTATGTTGTAGGGTCCAAGGCTCAGCTCTCCCATGACACAGCAGGGCCCAGTTCCATTGAGAGGATCTCTTGCATCCCTGGCTTGCTTCACCCACCCAGAAAATCTGAAGACTTTTCTAGAAGACACCACCCAGCAAGCTGTCACCAAGGCCCCTTGTGAGCGCCCAAAGTGGGAGTTCACAGATTCAAAGAAGAAACGGGCTACTTACAGGTCAAAGAAAACAAATAGACCTCGCAGCAGAGTTCATGGGAACAGGAGATAGCGGCCAACCAGCGGCATTTTCTTGGAGGCCTATGTAACTTTAGTCACTTGGTGTCATGTTTTCTACAGACCTTGCCCCACACTGTTTCCCAACATGGTGCCTCATGCAGCTTTTGACAGCCATGGGAAAGTCAAGTGACATCTGCCAGTGGTCCTGCGGGCTTATCCTCATCACCCTACCTGTAGCTCTCTTCTGTACCCAGCAGGGGGTGGCACTAGTCTTCGTTCTTTCGTTAAGTTAAATGTTTTTTGTTTTTTGTTTTTTCCACTTAAAAAACATTTTTCTTTCTCTCCCACCTCTTCTCCATGGGGGTGGGGGGAGGGAAGTTTGGAGGGGAATTCCTGTATAATAAATATGCATATTCAAACAAAATAGATTCCCATATTTTTTCTTTTTTTTCTTTTTTTACTGAACTTAGTCAAAGGAAGGAAGGAAGGAAGAAGAGAGGGAAAGAAGGAGAGAAGGAAAGAAAGAAAGAAGGAGGGAGGGAAAGAGGAAAGGATGGGCAGAGAGTGTAGCAGAGGGTGTAGGGATCCTCACAGGGTAATGTAGCTGGAGCTCCACTGGAAACTTCCAGGGGCTATAGGGACATGGTAACCCTTCATTGAACACATCAGAGATGAGCTCTTCGGCAGCTTCTGGGCATATGGTTGCTTAGCACTAAAGGCCTCGGGAAATTTGATATCACAAAGTGATCCCCTCATTGGCTGCTCAGTCAGAGAAGCCAGTGAGTCACTGGACCTTTGCAAAGGAGAGAGAGTTTCCTTTTCGGTCCTTGAGTTCAGTTCTTTCATATGGTGAGCAGTGGACTCTGGGGGACGCTTAGACACTTTTAAGCATCACTTTCTGGGCTGAATCTAACAGTAGTTAGCTTGGTCCTTGTTTAACTTAAGTTTTACTGTCAATGTATGCTTGTAAAAGTCTTTTGTGTTTTAGCATTTCTTTCATGTATAGGAAATAAGTGCCTGTCCCATACCTGATTGATATTATATTCTGATACTTTTCTAGTCACCTTTTTGAAGAAACTCTGAATAGAAGCCTGAATGTAAGCTCTAAATAATGTGTCCTGGTGCTGAGTGTGTGATGAAGGTGAGTGTTTAATGAACCAAAGAGGCTATTCCCTCTCAGTAAAGCTAGGCTCTCACCAGGATTGAACAGGGGGCTGATTTGGAGGAGTGAGTGAAGTGCCCCAGCCCCCAGCACCCAGAGGTGGTTACTCAAGAGGGAAGGGAGAGAGAGAGAGAGAGAGAGAGAGAGAGAATTTATCAAGCATTTATTACATGCCAAGAACTTTCAATATGAAAAGAAAAACAGAAAAGAAAATTGTATGTGAAATCACTAACTTCTATAGAGTTTGTTCTGGTGAGGGGGAAAAAAAGCACATGCCAGCCTTTTCTGAGAGGAGAAGTCCCTCCTTTTGAGGAGTAGTTCAGAGGTCCCTGTTACGGAAATATTGCTGCTCACACATTAAGTCAAACCGGGACATTTCTGTTCTGCAGGCTCTCTCTTACTCTCCTGCCCCACTGACCTTAGGCTTTTTATAGAAGTTCTCCAGGAAAACAGGAACACAAACCTGCCTCTGCCTCTACCGCTGTCTCTGCCTCTCCAAGCTGATCTCTGTCATGAACACCAGGATGGGCCAGGGCAACTTCATAATCTAATGTGAGGGGAAGGAATGCTGTATTACCCCCCACATCAAATTTTCCCAGAGGTTTAGAAGTTGAACAAAACCTGAGTTTCCTTCCAATTATCCCTCGGGCCCCTCTGTTCTCTCTGGGGCCAACTGGGGAACTTTATTCTCATACCCTGAGGCTGCTTATTAGGACGTCTAGGGCCAGGGCACGAATGAAATCCAGTCACTTCCCCTTACCATGATGTGAGAAGAAAGTTTTAAAGATTACTTTTAACGAAATCATGGGACCATCTACCCTTGGAAATAACTTATGCTTTCCACCTCTCTCATTCCCAGATGGTTTCATATTTTGTGCAGACAGAATTGAGAAGCTTGGAAGGGCAGAGAGGGGAAATAAGCCCAAAGTCACCCAAATGATAAATGGCAGACACTGAGCTCAGGTCCTCTCACTTTTAGTCCAGCCACAGGAGGAGAATTGGAATGTAGTTGGCAAGACAAGAGCGTGACATAGAGAAAATAGAGAATTGAACTTAGAGCCAAGAAGATGTGTTCAAATAATAGCTCACATTTGTATAACCCTTACCACGTACTAGTCACCGTGCTAAGTGCTTTATAATTATCTCATTTGATCCTCACAGCCCTGCAAGGAAGGTGCTATTATTATTCCCATTTTACAGATAAGGCAACTGAGGCAAGTGGAGATCAAATGACTTGCCCAGGGTCACACAGCTAGAAAGTATCTGAGGCTAGATTTGAATTCATATCTTCCTGACTTCAGGTCCAAAGCTCTATCCTCTGCATCCTGAAAACCACCTTTGACACTAATTAACTGTATAACTGTAAGTCATAGGATCACAGATTTAGGGTTAAAGGGATAAGAAACCTGAGCTTTGGGCATGGTATTCAATGTCTTGGACCTCAGTTTTCTCATTTGTAAAATAAAGGGATTAGATTAAATGGTTTCTAAGGTCTCTTACTAATTCAAAATATTCAGCAATCCTAAATCTAAATTTCTTAGCTTAGCCTGTCATTCAAGGCCCTCTACGATCTAATGCCACACTACCTTTCCAGCTATGTCTCCTGCTGCTGACCTTTAAAGAGCTCTCTGCTTTAGACTATGTACTGTTCCCCAAACAACTCCTATCCTTCTTATCTCCATGCCTTTGCTTACATCTCTCTCCTTGCCTGGAATGCCCTCCCCAACCCTCTCTTCTTGTCTGAGTCTCACCTTTCTTCTTCCAAAGCCAGCTTCAAATGGCAGCTCCTTGGTGAAGCCCTTCATGATGACCCTAGTCTCTTCTCTGAAGCCTGTAACCAGAAATATGCTGGTAAATGTTTAACAACTGGCTCCTAGAGGAAAAAATGTACACCTGACACAGTTTTAAATTTAATCTGTATCATTATTTCCATCATTTTCATCATTAGACGATCAACAAAACAATAAATCAAACCCTGATTTGTAGAATTTGCCCATTTCAAAGGTGTAAATGCCTATATTGAGAATTTAACAATCAACTCTTACTAGCCAGTTCAAACAGGCTCTAAGACACCCCTGCCTGTAATACCATTTGTCTGTACCCCTCCCTGGACACTTAGCTTTATATTCCCATATACTATTAATTCTTCTCCTTACGTCTCTATCCTGCCCATACACTTGGATTGTAAATCTCTCCGGGGAAAGGATTACGTCACGTACCCCTTTGTATTCCCAGGACTCAGTATAGCGTCCTGCATATCACAAGTGTCTGATTCCCTGATATTGCTGACTCTGAGCTTCATTAAATTCTCCTTCAGTACTGCATTGATGCATGGACACTCTGTATTTTTGAATGCTAAGCCAGCAGCCAGAGCCCCTGGTAATGTCTCGTCGATTCAACCCAATCCAGCTGCAGTACAGTGGAGTCAGTGGGCATGGATTCCAATGCTGCCTTTGATGCACTTGACTTTTGTGACCTAAGTAAGTCATTTACTGTCCTTGGGCTTCAGTCTCCTCATTGTGACAAGGAGGAGGGATGTCTTTGGAGGGGCCTTCCAGATTTAGAATACCCAATCCGATAACCAATCAACCAACAAGCATTTATTAATCACCTACTATATGACAGAAAGTGTGCAGAGTATGAAAAAAGAAAGACAAGCAAAGCAGCCTTCCCCTCAGGGGCCTTACACATGCACATAGATAGTACATACAAATTACATTAAAACTCCACAAAAGGCAGTTTGTAGGGAGAAAGTACTCACATCCAAAGGGATCAGGGAAGAATTCATGTAAAAGACAGTACTTGAGCTAAATCATGAAGTAAAACAGTTATTAGAAGAGATAAAGGTAAGGAAGGATGCACAGGGGCACTAAGGCAGCTACATGGTGCAGTAGATAGCACACCAGGCCAGGAGTCAGGAAGACCTGAGTTCAAATCCAGCCTCAGACATTTACTAGTTATGTGACCCTGGGCAAGTCACTTAACCTCTGTTTGCCTCAGTTTCCTCATCTATTAAATGAGTGTAATATTAGCACTTACCTCTGAGGGCTGTTATAAGGATCAAATAGGATAATAAATCTCAAAGAGCTTCCTACAGTGTTTGGCACATAGAAAGTGCTATATAAAATGTTAGCTGTTATTGTTGTTATTAGCAGGTATCCAGCACAAAGTCATGAGATGTAGTTTCATGTGTGAAGAAGGCTAGTCTGGCCAGAATTTGGCCAACAGAAGCATTATCCCTATTTCGCAAAGGAGGAAAGGTAAGATTGGAGAAGTGAACTGACTTACCCAGGGCCATCAGTATCCAAGGTGAGGCTCTAACCCAAGTCTCCTGATCCCCAGGGCAGCCCCTTTTTCCTATCTCATACTTCCTCTATGGAAACACTCAATCACTACTAGGAAATTAACTCTAGGAGGACAGAGAAGCAATGGAGAGCTATGGAAAGAGCTTGGGATTTGTTGGCAAAGTAACTGGTTTAAATCCCAGCTTTACTGTTCAATACGCATGCACTTTGGAAAATCTCCATCATGTTTCTGAGCCTTTCTTTACTACAAAATGAGAGATTTGGACTAAATGACCTTGGAATGCATTAATGATTGAAAAGTATTTATTAAGGGCTTACTATGTCACAAGAAAAAGCGAGAAAATCTCTTCCTTCAGACATTACATTGAATAGGGTGGGACAACTTTATAGGGGAATGGTACCTAGGGAAAAGTGCTTTGGCCTGGTAAGCTATAAAGACAGTAGTAGACCCATAGTATAACTGACTGACATGTCATTTCTAGGAAAGATGGTATTGATTTGCTTACTGTTCAGGTGTCATGGAAGGTTATGGACATAGTATAGCTTGGGAAACATGGCGGGGCTGGGGTGGGAGAGGAGACAGGATGGAGTCTGGGTCTGGGCTAAATATGAGCAGCACTCACCAATCAGGAGCCTGGGGCCTCAGAGTAGGAGTTAAAGGTTAGAGCCAGGGAGCAAAGGATGAAGATAGCCTGAGAGGACTGGTTTGACGGGGACTGATTTTCCAGCCACAAGTAAATAATAAAACATCAATTTAATTCAATTCCACAGGCAACAATTAAGCATCCGGTATGTGCAAATCATTGGGCTAGGCACTTTGGACACAAAGACAGCACACGCACGCACGCACACACGCACACCAGGTCCTGTCTTCAGGAAACTTAAAGTTTCCTTTCATTACATCCTACATCGAAGATAAAAAGAACTTTTAAACTAGTCCAACTCTCCTCATTTTACAGACATGAAAACTGAGGCACAGAGATGGGAAACAAATGCCACACACCAACCCCTACAGAGCCTGAGAGGCTGGAGCCTGCCTGATATGGAAACTCTTCTGAAACAAAGTAACTCAGTGTGCTGAAGAGATCTAAACCAAGTCACTTGGAAAATTCTCCATTCCTCATCCATTGGCCGGCATCTCTCACTCTCTGTCTTTCACTGTTCCCAGCCCCACACCCATTTTCCCCTCCTCAAGACAGCATAATTTGAAAGCAATGAGCGCAAAGCAAGCTTCCCAGGGAGACAGCTGAAAAGCCCACAGCCAGGCTCCCTGGAGCGAATTCCTGAGTGGCCAATTCAAGTTGGCTTTGCTCTGAATGAGCATTGCCAAATAAGCATCCAGGCAGCTATCAAGTCAGGATGGGAAGCCATCTCCTCCCTACTGGAGCTCACCACTCAGTGAGACATTACCAAGGTCGAGGATAGAAGATTGGCGGTGGGTCAGCAGAAGGGGTTCTTGTGAAAAGAGTCTCACATAATGCAGGTAGAAAGCAACTCAGAAAAAATCCCAGAATGGTGGATTTGGAAGGGAGCTCAGCTCAGGCACCCTCTAGCCCACACTGAATAAGAGCGAGAAATCCTTCTACAGCATCCTCCATGAGAGGCCATCCAGCCCTTCCTGAAGGATCTCTAGTGAGCAGGAGCCCCCCGCTTCCCAAGGCAGCTCAACCCATTTTGAGATTGCTCTATAAAGGCCTTTCTGATTACCTGAAAGTTGGATTCAGAGCCTGTTTTCCTTAGTCATATATACTCCCATAAAGTTGTATCCTGATTCATGATTCAGGAGATTTTAATAATAACTGCTCACATAGGTATAGTTAGTACTTTTGACTTTTCAAGGTGCTTCTAAGTCCTTTACGACATCACTGGATCACACAACAACCCTGTGATGGGAGATAGTGTAGTATAGTGGATGGAAATAGTAGTGTGCTGGTGAATGTTTAACAACTGGCTCTCGGTGGTGGGGGAGAATATATACCCAGCAGACTTTTAAGTTTAATCTTCATTATTAACATTTTCTCCATCACTTTCTCTTTTTTGGAGGGAAGGCAATCAAGATTAAATGACTTACCCAAGGTCACACAACTAATAAGTGTCAAGTGTCTTAGGCTGGATTTGAACTCAGGTCCTTCTGACTCCAGGGCCAGTGCTCTATCCACTGTGCCACCTAACCTCCCCCTCCATCACTTTCTTAAGTCTAGACCATCAACAAAACAATATATCAAGTGCTGATTTGTAGTATTTTCCAATGTCCCAGGTGTGAATGTTCACAATGAAACAATTGACTCTTGCAAGCCAGTGTGAGCTGGCTCCAGCACACCCCTGAACAGAGCCCTGCGCTGGGAGCCAGAAGACTCACTTCAAATCCCCCTTTTTTTAGGTACTAGGTGTATGACCTTGGACAAGTCCCTTCCACTCCCTCAGTTCCTTTCCTCCTCTATAAAAGGCGAGTTTGACTAGATAATTTCTAATATCTCAGACTCTAGAAGGTAGCTAGGCCAACCAGCAGGTACCTGGGACCACAAGCTTTGCACCAGTTGCTTCCTTAATCCCAATGAGTCAAAATCAGTGTCTTCAAACAAATGACCCCTCACCCTACTTCTTGACCCTTGTACCCTTGCCCCAACTCTGCTCAGTCTCACTACTCTCTGGCCTCTTTTCTCCCCTACTTTAGTTTTCCATTGTGCCCTCTATAACATCTGCTTTGTCATGAACACATCTCCCTGAATTCTGACTGTCTTCTTCTTGCATCCTTCTTATCTTCTTGTCTGCATGGAATCTTGGGTCGTCTCTGGGAGAAAGATATATCTGGGCCCCCCCTTCACTGCTCCATCACATCTGTCTCCAGACATGGGCCAGAAAGAGGAGTTAGCCAGCTTCTTGCTCCCCATTACATTTCTAGACCCTCCACTTCCAACTATCACTTAGCAACCTCTCCTCCTTGAGACCTTCACCATCATTTAATCCAGCTCCTTACTCTCATTATCTGCCAGCCCATGGGCCCTGCTGTCCACTTTGCTGAGGAGGTCAGTGCCTGGCTCAACAGCCCTTCTCTTTTAACCCTAGTCCTGGCTTCTTTCTTTCAACTACTTCAAATTCCTGTCTCTCTTTACAGCTCAATTCCAGTGATAACTGGAGGATTTTCTGCAGGAGGACTTCCCCAGTGCCCCTAGTCACTCCTAGTGTCTTTTCCTTTAAGATGCCCTTCCATTTATGATGGATAGGCAGATAGATAGGTAGACAGACAGACAGACAGACAGATAGATAGATAGATAGATAGATAGATAGATAGATAGATAGATAGATAGATAGATAGACAGATGATAGATAGATAGATAGATGATAGATAAATAGAAGGATGGAGATGGATAGATAGATAGGTAGATAGATAGATGGATGGATAGAGATAGATAGAGATAGATAAATAGATAGATATAAAATGCATCTTCTAATTCACATGCCATCTCCTCCATAAGATTGTGAACTCCTTGAGGGCAGTGACTATCTTTGTCTTTCTTTGTACCCCCAGTGCTTAGTGTATCCAGTACATAAAAAGTTTTTAATAAATGTTTGTTAAATGACACCTGAAGTAGTCTCGTTGTCTTTGGACCCAGACCTAGGAGCAGTGCGGGGTGAATGATGTGGTAGGTGCTGGAGAAGATGCAAAGTTTAGCTATGACACAGTCCTTGACCCCATGGAGCTCACAGCTCATATAGGATAAGACAGACACAGGTCAAAACTAGGACTACTTGAGGAAGGTACCAGGATGCAGGTAAGATAATTTCATTCAACTCTGGGACTCTTTAGTTCTTCTGTGAGTTCCAAATAGTCCCCCTGACAACCAAAAAGGAGAACTGGGCTCAGGTAAGTTACTGCATGAGAGAGTCAGTGTTGCATAGTAGGAGGAACACCAGGCTTGAGGTCAGACATGAGCTTCTTGTCCAGGAGCCCAACATTCAGAGTCAGAGAAGTTCTGAATCAAAAAGGACATCAAAGCACCAACATCCCCAACCCATACTTGAACTAGGACCCCCTCTACAATGTCCCTGAACCATGTGCATATATTATTTTTTAAATTTTTATTTATTTTATTTTTATTTATGGAATAAAACAAGCATTTCCATAACATAGTATAATAAAAAGATGATTGCACATGAAACTGCAAATCTATTATATACAACTTACTATTCCTTTTAAATATATAATAAAGTTATCATGTAAATGTCTATTTTTCTTTCCTTTTTCCCCTCCCCCACCCTAGAGATGGCTGCCATTAGACACAAATGTGTGTGTGTGTGTGTGTGTGTGTGTGTGTGTGTGTGTGTGTGTAGAATTATTTTATACATACTTCTATTTTTCATTGGTTTTTCTGGTTACAGAGAGTTTCTTCTTTTATATGGCCTTTGTAGTTAATTTGGGTATTTATAATAGTCAAAATGACTTAGTCATTCAAAGTTGTTCTTAAAACAATATTGCTGTTTCTGTATACAACATTTTCTTGGTTCTCCTAATTTCACTCTTCATTATTTAATGCAAATCTCTCCATCTTTTTCTAAGGTCATTGAGCTCATCATTTCTTGTAGTACAGTAGTATTCCATCAAAATCACATACCACAACTTGTTCAGCCATTCCCCAGTTGATGAGGACCTCTGCAATTTCTAGTTCTTTGCCACCACAAAGAGAGCTGCTACAATTATTTTAGAACATATAGGTTCTTTTTCTTTTCCCCTAATCATCTTCGGAAATAGACCAAGTAGTGGTACTTCTGGGTCCAAAAGTATTGCTTGAAGACTTTCAGTGTGAAGGTGGAGCCCACATCTTGCCTGGGCAGTGCCCTTCCACTTTGGGACCATTCTACTTGGTGGAACATTTTTTTTCCTTTACATTGACCCTGCAGCTTCTGCTGAGTGCCAAGTCGAGCCCTCTGGTCAAGCAAAACAGTCCGATCCCTCATCCACCCATCACCCTTTCAGACACTAAAGGGTGTCTAGCCTGACCTCTTCTCTCCTGTCTTCTCTAGTGGCTAAATACCCCTAATTCCTCCACCAATCCTCGTACACTTAATTGCTGTATGGCTTTGGACTCCATGGGGGTTCATGGTGGTCTGGGTGGTGACCATAGAGTGAAGGATGAAGAGAATGTAGGTGAGAAAGAGCCGCAGACAAATCTCACTGACATCATGGTTTGACCCATGTACCTAGTGGGGATTGCTCCAGACTGCAGATTGCCCTACTCAAACTGATGAGACCCAGGGTGAGGACCTGCTCGGCTGGGACCTCTGCCCAAATTTCTGCAGCTGGATGTTTTGGAGAGGGGGTTACAAATTCCCAAGTCCAGGCTGTATCATTTCCTGTAAGGAGCTGGGCCAAGATTCCCTCCTCTCTTTAATAAGTGACCTCATATTCATTGGTCAGAAACCAAGCCATATCTTCTCGGCTGCTTTTCATTGCAATGAGGCCTGGGCCACTATGAGGGGCACTGTGGGCCAGTTCTCCAGTGGTTGAATTATTGGGCCAGTAGTCCGGCTCTGTTCTCACAAGGAAAGGATAGAGATGGAGACAGCCAGGGGCTCAGAGGAGATATTGAGCAGAACTAAATCCCTTAAGAAAAGCCCTGAGATCCTAACATGTGATTAATCAGATCACTCTCTCCTCTTTCCAAATCAAACACATGCCTTTTCCATGGGTTTGCATCCCCCCACACCCTGTCACCACTCTTCTCAGCCAGTAGAAAGATCTTTCTCTGTTCAGTACACTTAATCAATTGATCACAAAGCACGTATTAGTTACCTACTGGGTGCCAGGTACTGTTCTAGGCACCAAGGCACAAATATCAAAGTTCCTACCATCAAGGATGTTAAGTTCTATCAGAGATAATAGTCTAAATATGAAGCCAAAAGAAGCCTTGGTGGACAGCTAGTCCCATTTCCTTTATTTTATAACTAGTCCCAGGGTGGGGCCAAGGAACTTGTCTAATGTCACACAGGAAGTGTCAGATACAGGAAGGGAATCTATTGACCCCAAGTCAGTTCTAGATCTACTGTATCATGATGCTCACCAGATAAACCCTGGAGTAAATAAATGTGCTTTCAGTGGATTGGACATCAGAAGATCCAAGTTCAAATCCCAGGTGAAAGAGTTGCCTGGCCTCCATGAGCTTCATCTCCTCCAGTGCAACTAACAGCAGCAGCAGCAGCAGCAATAAATGCATGAATGAAGGAAGGAAGGAAGGAAGGAAGGAAGGAAGGAAGGAAGGAAGGAAGGAAGGAAGGAAGGAAGGAAGGAAGGAAGG